>NC_061122.1:122969438-123014464 GCF_002878395.1 Capsicum annuum | reverse complement strand
ATATATATATATATATATATATATATATATATATATATATATATATATATACAAGTGTGAACTATGCACATGTTCATAAAGACCCTCATGATGGCAAACATGTTTTCTAGTATTGGTACCCTCAGGACCTCCAACTTCCACGACAAGTTACACAACCCCATTTAAGCCTAATTAAAGCATTTGCACATAACCCATTCACCTAACCAAGGAGCCATTCAATTAGTCAATTACCATTTAGTATCGTCATACCAATTGAACTTGTAATTACCATTCACTTAATGTTTAGTATTATTATCCATTATCTTGGGGGAATGCATGACCCCCTAGTTCCAATTTAAAAGCAATCCACGGCCACCAAGGCCTTTCAAATCCATTTTTATCTATTTATCCATTAATACAATACAATAGTTTAGTAAAGTGCAAAAAACCATGTAATTGTACATTTTTCAAAACCAATTATGCAAGTGGGTTGAGGTTAGTACTAATTCAAAACCATAACTGGAAGACCCCGTAAGATCCTAGCTCAATTCCGCTCACTATAGCATGTTAAAGGGATCTAAGACTTAGAAAATTTCACTAAATGTTAGGACTTAGTCATTTATAGAGCTGCTAAACTTTGATGATTCTATTTTTGACCTCCTTGACATTAAAAAGTTAATTTTTAAGTTGATTTATGATCAGGGATTATAAAGGTACATCTCGGGTAAGTTTCAAAATTTTTGAATTAGCATAAGGGGGTGTTTGAAAGTCCAAAATAGTACTAGCCCATGATAAGCCCGCGACGCGTGCTCTATTCTTCCAATAAGGTAGCCCATAATATAGCCCACGGTGCGTGCTCCAGTTCGACGGACCAAAGCCTGCGGCACATGATCCATCACGGCCCCCTTAGTTTTTAGCTTTCAGTCATATTTTCTAAGGGAATTTATGTCTTTTTACCTTCACCTAATTGGTCCATAACATGGGATTAAGGATATTATAATGAAAAATTGATAATTCCATTAAAAATTCTATCAAAAATAAAGCAATCCTCTATCAAAGACAAACCCTAGCCTCTTAAAATTCAAGCTCAAACTTCAAGAAACTACCAAGAACCTTTACGAGTTATTCAATTAAGGTATGTGTGATATTCATCCATAGACCCTATTCACCCATGAAGTCCAAGAATTCATTTTCAAGATTTAAATCATGAATTTACATGTTTTTAATAAACTATCTCCATGAATCCATATGAATCTAGATTGTACATGGTGCTTACAAGTAATTGTTGTAGAAGTTAAACCTTACAAGTTGGAATAATGATGTTTTCATGTTAAATCCCCAATTTAAAGTTTATTATTGCTGCTATGTGATTATTATATTTTTAAAATATCATATGCTTTAATTCATGACCCTCATGTGTTTGATAAAATGTTTAACAGATGAGTTTCAAATAATGGTTCGTATCATGGTTTTAACGTATTCATGTGTTCCTATTGTTATTGCTATCGAGTCCTGGGGGTTATGAATACCCAAAAACTTAGTTGTTTACGTAGTCTTAGTATATTTAGAATAGTTTTAGATATGTAAGAACATTATCAGTCAGTCAAATATCATATTCAGTTAAGCTTCGATCAGTTCATTAATTAGTGCCATTCAATTGGGAGTAAAACTTAGCACCGAATGAAAGTAGGAATGGCGTCTACCCGATCAGTAGGCATGAGGCACTTGTCTCCCCCGTTAGTAGGCATGGGATGTTAGTATCAGTACAAAGGTTCCAAACCTTCGCCATCACCATAGACTTTGCGGGTCTCCCCATCAGTTAGGAATGACACCCGCGTCGTTTGAGATATTAGATTAATGGATCCATACAACCATTGTTAGTACCCGTGGCACGGTACTGACTCCCTTCCAAATAGGGTTACAGGTTGGACGCTTATAGTACATTAGGGCATGTCAGTTATAGCTATCTCCCACAGTCTTAGTTTAGTATTTAGTACAGAGTTTAGCTTCAGGTTTGCTTGACCATAGAATATAATTATTAGTTATTTAGTATTAGTATCTCAATAATTCTGTTTACAGACTATATCAGAATTATATTTTGTGCTTGGTAGTGTATTCTCAGATTCTTACAACTTTTAGGCATTCATACTCAGTTATATCAAGCTATTCAGTCAGTAATTATCTTATTTATATAACTATATATTTTGGCCTAACCTTGTCTCATATACCAGTATATTCAAAGTAGTGACCGTATACTCATTTCTTATCCTATGATCTCTTATATCATAGGTTCGAATGCTCAGGTTCTCGACTATACTTAGATATTCTAATGCATCAGCAGCAGCAGTAGTGGTTAGTCCTCATCCTACTAGGATGAGTTTATCTTGTATTCAGTTGTGTCAGCAGTTTAGTTATTTAGTCAGTTGGAGTTAGTTGGGGTCAGTAAGTTTTAAAGGCTTTCAAATATTCAGATAGATAGTCAGTTTATTAGTTGTTTTCATCAGTATTTTTAGTATGTTTCCAGACGTTCAGATCTATGATTTAGTATTGGTTTCAATTTCTAAAACCTTATGTCGTTATCACTGATGTTTCATATATGTCTTTACATTCAGTATAATATTCCATACTCGCAGTAAGTACTAGCTCGTGGATTAGCTTTTGGTCTCTCGGGAATATAAGCACCATGTGGCATCCAGGGTATATTCCTAGGGTGTTACAAACTTAGTATAACATCCAAGATTTAAAGTGTACAAGGGAGTTTTAAAGTAATGTTGAATATAGTGTTATGTATGGGTGTGAAGCGCGCCATACTTATGGGCAAGAGGCTACAAGGCATTTTAGGAATAGTGTCCCTTCTTTTAGTGTTCATGTGCAGAAAAGCATGAGCTCTATTTAACCTCTCTTTCTAATTCAATCTTCTTTGTATTTATAGAATATGCCACCCAGAAGGACTAACGGAAGAAGAAACAAAAATCAGCCTGCATGTTCACGCATTCAGAAAGTTTCTCTAAATGAGCATGTCTCTCATGCTGAGTTTAGAGCTTTATTCACTACATTAGCCCATTTAGTAGCAGCTCAAAACAACCAGTCAGCTACTATTCTAGCCGATCCAGTGGCTAGTACTGCCACAGCCAGGATTCGGGACTTCACCCGAATAAATCCTCCTTTATTTTTGGGATCCAAGTCTGATTAGGATCCGCAAGAGTTCCTTAACATGGTTCAGAAGGCAATATATATTATGGTTGTGAATTCTAGTAAGAGTGTAAAGTTAGATATTTATTACTTGTAGGATGTAGCTCACACCTGGTTTAAGAAGTAAAAGGGGGATAGAGGTATAGATGCAAAGCCTGTAGAATGGGAGGAGTTTTCTACATCCTGTTTAGATAAATTCTTCCATTTGGAGATAAAGGAAAATAAGGTGCTGTATTTTATTAATTTGTAGGGTAGTATAAGTGTGAGGGATTACTCACTAATATTTATTCAGTTGACGAGGTATGCTCCACATATGGTGTTTGATAATAAGTCTAAAATGAGTAAGTTTTTATTTGGTATAGATGATAGCATGGTCAAAGAGTCTAAGACCACGATGTTGATTAAGGAGATGGACTTGTTTAGGTTGATGGTCCATGCTCAACTGATTGAGGAACAAAAGGCTAAGGAGAGAGAAAGGGAGAATAAGAGAGTTAGGATAGGTAGTTTCAACTTTGCTCATCCAAGATCAGAAATCTTCCACCCTGGTTCCCTGCTTAGCTAGTTCTCCAATGCCAAAGTACTGAAATGATAACTAGGATAGGGCACCACGCTCTAAGATTTACGGTAGTGTGAACAGTAGTCGAACTAATGCACTCTGCCAGAAGTGTGGTAGAAATTATCAAGGTGTGTGTAGGACTAGTAGTGATGTGTGTTTTGGATGAGGCAAGCCACTCCACAAGATAAAAGTATCCGGGAAGTATGTGGAAAGGTAGAAGCGGCTGCTAGCAGGGTCAGGTTAAGACTTTAGGACCACCAGCAAGTTTTTTAACTCAGTAGGGCGCCACTTTCAATGCCACCAACTGTCAGCTCTAGAATATATTGTATACCCTTCATACCCTTTATTATTAGGAAATTTCTCCTGGTGTGGTTACGAGTATGTTACAAGTCTTTTATTTACATATTTATGCTTTGTTAGATGCTGGGGAATCACTCTCTTTTGTAACCCCTTATATAGCTTTCAATTTCAGAGCCATTCCTAAAACCTTAGCAGAATCCTTCTTAGTGTCTACCTCAGTAGGTGTCTCTATTATGGCCAGGCAGGTACATAGGAACTATCCGGTCACAATATCCTAGAAAGTTATTTTATTTGATCTTGTGGAGTTAGAGATGACTGATTTTGATGTCATTCTCAGCATGGATTGGCTCCACTGATGCTATGATTCAGTTAATTATAGAAATAGAGTTATTCAGTTTCAATTTCTAGATGAACCATTGATTGAATTGAGGGTAGTACTTCAGTGCTTAGGGGACCGCTTATTTCATACCTTAGTGCGAGAAAAATGGTATCTAAGGGGTGTGTTTACCATCTTGTTTGAGTTAAACACTCTATTTATAAGACTCCCCATCTCGAGTTAGTTTCAGTAGTTATTGAATTTACAGATGTGTTCCCCGAAACTGACTTGAAATAGACCTTCTTCCAGATACCCAATCTATCTCTATTCTGACTTATAGAATGGCTCCAGCCAAGCTTAGGCAATTGAAAGAATAGTTGAAAGATCTCCTAGATAAGGGATTCTTCAGGCCCAATATTTCTCTATAAGGCGCTCCAGTCCTTTGCATATGCAAGAAAGATGGTTCTCTCAGAATGTGCATCGATAACTATTAGTTGAACAAAGTCACCATCAATAATAAGTACCCAAACTCCAGAATTGATGACTTTTTTGACCAACTTCAGGGTGCCAGTTATTTCTCTAAGATAGACCTCAAGTTCAGCTATCATCAGCTCAGAGTTAGAGAGTGTGACATTCTAAAAATAGCTTTCAGAACTCGATATGGTCACTTTGAGTTTCTAGTTATATCCTTTGGCCTAACAAATGCTCCTGCAGCTTTCATTGACTTGATAAACCAAGTGTTTAAGCAGTACTTGGACATGTTCACCATAGTCTTCATTGATGATAATCTTGTCTATTATTGTAGTGAAATCGATTATTCAGACCACCTCAGAAATATATTAAAGACTCTTAGAGCCTATCAAATATTCACCAAACTCAGAAAATACAAGTTTTGGCTAAGATCAATAGCTTTTATTGGCCATATCATTTTTGGTGATGGCATTAGAGTTGACCCTCAGAAGACCAAAGCAGTGAAAAACTATCCCAGGCCCATCTCTTCATCAGATATCAGGAGTTTCTTAGGCTTGGCCAGCTATTACCAATGATTTATTAAAGGGTTTTCATTTGTTGCATCCCCCCTGTACAGATTGACCCAGAATAAAGTCAAGTTTAAGTGGTCAGATTCTTGCGAGAAGAGTTTTTAGGAGTTAAAGACTCGACTCTCCTCAACCTCAATGATGACTTTGCCAGATAGTTTAGATGTGTTTGTTGTTTACTGTGATGCTTCCAGAGTCAACTTGGTTGTATTTTAATGCAAAGAAGTAAGGTCATAGCCTATGCCTCTAGACAGCTTAAACCCCATGAAAAGAATTATCCTACCCATGATCTTGAGTTAGTAGTTATTATGTTTACCTTGAAAATTTGGAGGTACTATATCTATGGGGTACATGTTGATGTGTTCACAGATCACAAAAGTTTGCAGTATGTGTTTTTGTAGAAAGATTTGAATCTTCATTAGAAGGTGGTTATAATTGTTAAAAGATTATGATATAAATGTAATGTATCACCCGACCAAGGCCAATGTAGTGGCAGACGCCCTTAGTAGGATATCTGTGGGTACTGTTTCTTATGTTGAGAATAATAAAAAAAAAGTTAGTTCAGTAGGTTTATCAGTTGGCTAAGTTAGGTGTTCATTTGGTTGATTTAGCTAAGGATAGTGTATGGGTTTAGAATAATTTAGAATCTTGTTTGGTTACCAAAGTAAAAGAAGAGCAAGATAGGTATCCCAATTTAGCTAAGTTAAATGAGTCAGTTAGAGATCAGAAAGCAGAGGTTTTCTCCCAAGTAGGAGATGGTCTGTTACGATATCAGGGTAGGCTGTCTATGCCATGAGTTGATAGGTTAAGGTAGAGAATCCTTGCAGAAGCACATAGTGTACGTTACTCTATTCACCCTGGGGCCACTAAGATGTACCATGATTTACAAGAGATTTATTGGTGGAGTGGTGTGATGAGGGATATTGCAGAGTTTGTAGCTAAGTACTTGAACTGTCAGTAGGTTAAGGTCGGGCACCAGAGGCCTAGTAGTATATTGTTGAAGTTTAGTACTCCTACTTGGAAGTAGGAAGAGATGAACATGGATTTTGTGATTGGGTTACCCCGTTTGTGTCGTCAGCATGACACAATTTGGGTTATTGTTGAAAGAATGACCAAATCAGCCCATTTCTCGCCAGTTCATACATCCTATACAGTCGAGGACTATGTCAAGCTGTATATTAGAGAGTTGGTTAGATTTCATGAAGTTCTATTGTCGATCATTTCAGATAAAGGTACTCAATTTACCTCTCACTTTGGAAAGGCTTTTAGTAGGGTCTTGGTACCTAAGTTTGTCTCAGTACTGCTTTTCACCATCAGACAGATGGTCAGGAAAAAAGGACTATTCAAACCTTGGAGGACAGGTTGAGAGCATGTGTTATCGACTTTAAGGGTAGTTGGGATGATCACTTGCCTTTGATAGAGGTTGCCTACAATAACAGTTATCAATCTAGTATTTAGATGTATCCATTGGAGGCTCCCAGTGGAAAGAGATATAGAACTCCTATCTATTGGTTTGAAGTAGGTGGGCCTACTTTAGTCGGACCAAATTCGGTGTTTGATATGATAGAGAAGGTTCCATTGATCAAGGGGAGCCTTAAGACAACCTAAAGCCATCAGAAATCCTATATAGATGTGTGGAGAAGAAATCTTGAGTTTGCAGTTGGGGATTTGGTGTATTTGAAACTCTCTCCCATGAAGGGAGTGAAGAGATTTGTCAAGAAGGGTAAACTAAGTCCCCGATATGTTGGCCCTTACAGGATCTTGAGTCGTTATGGGAAGGTAGCATATGAGCTTGAGCTGCCTGCAAATTTGGCATCAATACATCCAGTGTTCCATGTTTCCCTATTGAAGAAGTGTATTGGTGACCCAGCAGTATTTGCTCCTTTATAAAGTACAGATATACTGTACAACCTTTCTTACAATGAAATCCCAATTGAGATCCTAGATCTCCAGGTTCACAGACTAAGGAACAATGAAGTTCCCCTAGTCAAAGTTCTTTGGCGGAATCAATCTGTTAAGAGAGCCACGTGGGAAGTAGAAATATATATGTGAACCAGGTACCCTCATCTTTTCTCTGCAAAATAAGACTCAACTTAAGGTAATAGTTCCCCTTAGATTTTCCCTTTTTCGTTCTCAGTTTTAGCAAAGTAATCTATTTCATGTCATCGCATACATTCACAAATCAGACCAGCCATTCCTCATGTTTCAGCTTCATTCATGTGATCATGTTTTTATTTATGCATGCTCAGTATGTAACCTTAGTTCCTCAATACTCTCAGCTTAATCAGTCTTATTTGAGGATGAATGTTCCCAAGAGGGAGATATTGTAAGACCCCGTAAGAACCTAGCTCAATTTAGTTTACCATGGTATGTTAAAGGGGTCTAAGACTTGGAAAATTTCACTAAGTGTTAGGACATAGTCATTTCTAAAGCTCCTAAATTTAGATGATTCAATTTTTGACCTTGCCGACATCAGAAAGTTAATTTTTAAGTTGATTCATCATCAGGGATTTCAAAAGTACAACTCAGGTGAGTTTTAAAATTTTCAGATGAGTGTAAGGACATGTTTTGAAGTCCAAAATAGTACCTTCCCACGATAAGGTTGCGATGTGCACTCAATTCCACCAATAATGTATCCCGCGATATAGGTCATGGTGTGTGCTCTAGTCTGGTGAACCACAGCCCGCGGCGCATGCTCCATCGTAGCCCCCTTAATTTTCAGCTTCCAGTCACATTTCCCAAGGGCATTTAAGTCTTTTTCCTTCCACCCAATTGGTCCATAACACGGTATAGAGGGTCTTAAAAGGTAAAATTGATCATTCTATTCACAATTCTCTCAAAATGAAATACATCCTCTCTCAATAAAAAACCCTAGCCTGATCAAAATTCAAGCTCAAACTTCAAGAAATCACCCAGAACCTTTACGAATTCTTAAATTAATATATTTGTGATGTTCTTCCATTGACCCTTTTAACCCATGGAGTCGAAGAATCCATTTTCTAGATTTAAATCATGAATTTAAATGTTTGCAATAAACCATCTCCACGAATCCTTACAAATTTTGATTGTACATGGTGTTTATAAGTAATTATTATTGAATTTAAACCTTACAAGTTGGAATAATGATATTTTAATGTTAAATCCATAAGTTATGGTTTATTTTTGCAGCCATGTGATAATTATGTGCTTAAACTATTCACATGCTTTAATTCATAACCCTCATGTGTTTGATGAAATGTCTAAGAGATGAGTTTTGAACAATGTATCCTATCATGGTTTTAAAGTGTTCATGTGTTCCTATTCTTATTGCTATCGAGTCCTAGGAGTTATGAATACACGAAAACTTAGTTGTTTACTTAGTCTTAGTATTTTCAGAATGATTACAAATATGTCAGAACATTATCAGTCAGTCAGCTATCATATTCAGTTAAGCTTATATCAGTTCAAAAATTAGTGTCTTTTAGTTGGGAGTAAAACTTAGAACTGAGTGAATATAGGGATGACCTATCTCCCGTCAGTAGGCATGAGGCACTTGTCTCCCATGTCAGTAGGCATGAGATGTTAGTAGCAGTACGTAGGTTCCAAACCAATGATGCCACCATAGACTTTGAGGGGTCCCCTGTCCAATCAACATGACACCCTCATCGTTCAGGACATTAGATTAGTGGATCCTCATAGCCATTCATAGTACCGGTGGCACAGCACTGACACCCTTCCAACTGGGGTTACAAGTTGGACCTTGATAGTACATTGGGGTATGTCAGTTATAGTTAGGTCCCATAGTCTCACTTTAGTATTCAGTATAAAGTTTAGCTTCAGGTTTTCTTGACCATAGCGTACAGTTATTAGTTATTTAGTATTATTATATCAGTTTACAGACTATATCAGAATCATGTTTTATGCTTGGTCGTGCATTCTCAAATTTTTATAGCTTTTATGTATTCATACTCAGTTATATTATGCTATTCAGTCAGATATTATCTCGTGCATATAACCCTATATTTTTGCCTAACCTCATCTCATATAATAGTACATTCTAAGTACGGACCACATGCTCATTTCTTGTGCTATGATGTCTTATATCATCAGTTTGAACTCTCAGGCTCCCAACTGTACTTAGACATTCCAGTGCATCAACAGTAGCAGTAGTGGTGAGTCCCCATCCTTCAAGAATAGGCTTATCTTATATTCAGTTATGTCAGCTGTTTAGTTATTTAGTCAATTGAAGTTAGTTGGGGGTTTGTCCCATCAGCTCCACAGGTAGTCAGCTGTAGAGACTTTTAGACATTCAAATAGATAGACAGTTTATCAATTGTTTTCATCAATATTTTTAGTATGTTTCCAGATGTTCAGAACTATGATTCAGTATTGTTTTCAGTTTGTAAAACCTTAGTCATTATCAGCTAACATTCCATATATTTCTTCATTATCTGTATATTATTCCGTGCTCACAACATGTACCAGCTTATGGGATAACTTATGATATCTCAGTACTGTAAGCACTATGTGGTGTCTAGAGTGGATTCCCGGGGCGTTACAATAACCCATAAATTTAGGGGAATACCATAACCCCTTTCAAAACTAAATTTCATAAAAATTGGGAGAATGCCATGATCCCCTTTCCCATTCACCAAACCTATTCACACATTATTTAAATAACCATGAGATAAAGCATGAATAATAATTCCAAAAACATGGGAAAACCAACCAAGTAACAATTATTCAAAACCATAAACGTATCATTCAAAACCCATAATTAACTTGTCATAAATCATGACTAAACACATGTTGTTATATAAAACTAAGTTAGGGAAGAGATACATGCCTGAAAACACCATGAATTTAAAGAAGAGACCACACTTTGAGCCCTAGATGACCAGTTCCTAAAACCCCAGCCTTGCTCTCGATTAGGGAATTTGATAAAGAAGAGTAGATTATGATTATGGCTAAGTAGATGTTTTAAGCTGAGGGAATAGTGTAAACGAAGGAATATACCAATTTATTCTTAATATAAAATATGCAGGAAAATAACTCCCAGTCGCTATGGGTCTCATAATGACTCATGGTCACTGGCCATGAGTCATCACCATGACTCATAGTATGGGCAGTGACTTAGGGTAACCTCAATGGTTTGGTCATGAGTCCTACCTTATGATTAGTGATCTTACCCTACAACTCGTGGAGTCCATCCATAGCCAAGATAGTAACCAAGGCTATCTCACTGGTGGGACTACGAGTCCTTCCTTATGGCTCGTATTGAGTGACCATGAATATTGAGGATCCAGTCGTGATCCTAATAGAAATTTAGGGAACCCTTACTGATTTGACTACTAAAGACACTATACGACTCAACGGAGTCTTCGTGAATCGTCACCTTAGTCATAACCTAAGCAGTAAGCACAATCACTGAGAAAATTTATAGTCCAAAAACCTGGGGTATTACACCTAAGGATAAATCCATCCTTGAAACATATACACACCTTACTCCACCTAAGACTTCTCACATTAGAAATCATCAAAGTGAAGAGAATGCCCCTCCTGAGAAAAACCTTCAAGCTTCTAAAAATAAGAAGAAGATATTCTCTATCTCTTTCAACCCACACATTCCTTCCTCAGACACTGATTTTCTAGTTTGCTATATTCATCATGGGAAGACTATGAAAGCACACTTCTTAAGCTGTCTTCTTTTCATTCCTTCAAATCTCATCCCTCCTCTACACCCTAAAATAAATATGCTCTAAAGGTATCTAAACCCTTTTGTCTGAAATCCAAATAAACTCTTAAATCTTAGTTTTCAAAATGGGTCACTCAACCTGCACCATCCTCTGATTACGAATCCACTAAGGATGATATTTCTTCTCCTGTTGACATTGAACCCAATGAGTATTTTGATTCCATATTATAATATGTACTGCACTTTCAAAAGAGATCTTTCCTAGAGAGCATGTTGTTACTAGATTTGGTGGGCCTAAAATGGTCATTATAATGGATTAAATAGAATTTCAAGGCTGGTCTCCCTTATTTCTTGAGGGTGATTCTCAGAATAAGTTTGAGAGTCCTGAAGTCTATTCACTGTACTACTGCTTGGAGGGTAGGATCACTATATCAAATTTGAATGGCCACCCTCAGATAACATGTCATATTTTTTGTCCATCACAAGGAAATTCACTAGAAATGTGTACCTCCCTCAGCATCGTCATGTTATTAAAAGGGAGATGTCCTCTCCCCATCAGCTCTTTTTTAATTTGGCTGACAAAATGATCACACATTGTAAGGAGAGATGAATAAAGAAAATTATTTGAACCTCACTCTCATGAAACTATTAGATATTGAGGTCAAGATAAACGTACCAAGTCTAATGATTAAATACATATAATGGGTTCTTCTTAAGGACAACAAAAAGGGGATGCTCTTACCTATGGCTTTTGGATGGCTTCAATCTTTGAAAACTACTTTGTCCCTATAAAATTTTTGCTTCTTCAAATGAACAAGGATATGCTTAGATGTTTGAACCATACTACTATACCTACTTCAATGCGACTAGTAGACACTCCCTTATAGAGGTTGTGAAATAACTTGGTTGATTATGTTGTTGAGTTGGAGGAATCCCATGCCGCTCATTCTCAATAAAAGTGGACCTACAGGCTAGAATCTCTACATTGCAGGATGATCTTTCTTGAGAAAATCCCCATAATATAGATGCTACTCGCAAGTTGACTCAACTGATTATTCTTGTTCCGTCTACATCCTCTACGACATCCTCCTAGTTCCTTAGGATTTTGTTCCGACCACTTTTTATTTTTTAAAATGATTAGTTTATTTACCTTATTCAAGTTATTCAAGTCTCATGTAGATCATATATTATTAGATTTATGCCATATCCTCCTCTTTACTTTATGTCTCTCTTATTTTTGCACTTTTCCAATAAAATCATCTTACTCTGATTATGTTGGTAATACCCTCGATGTCTATAATTTGTTTAATATTGTAGATTGTCTTATTATATGCATTTTATTTCACTTTTCAATGATGCCAAAATAAGGAATACATGGGTTTTGCAATACTTATGACTCACTATGGGTTGTGCAATGCTTATGACTTAATTAATAACCTTTTCTTACTAAAGGATCTTGAATTAGTGTCTATAGGAAAAAATAAGGATTTGCACAAAGGATGAGTGATGTGTGAGCAGTTGCTAGATAAGTCGTCAACTCCCTGATAAGTTATCAGACTCATCGTTAGTCTTAGACAGAGAATGAGATTCAGCTGAAATTCATGATGACATTTGTGATAGGCCATCAGAAATGAGATAAGGTGTTACTCTCATCGTTAGGCTTAGACAGAGAAAAAGCTTTAGTTGGAATTCATGATGATATCTGTGATAGGTCATCAGAAGTATGATAAGCCATCAGGCTCGTTGTTAGGCTTAGGCAGGGAATGGAATATAAAATGAAGAAGCGATGATAATTCTAATAAGTCATCACATGTCTGATAAGCCATCACGTCTCATCGCCAACCTAAGGAAGATATTTTCAAAAGTGAAGAGGAGCTGATGATATTCCTGATAAGTCATCAGACTCCTGAGAAGCTATCACACATGTTGTCACCTATCCAAGAAAATATGTGATCTATGATATTATTTCCATAATTAGAATGAAGTATTTAAAGCATATGTTAGGTTTTTCTAATAATAGGAGAGGGGCGGAACTTATTGGACAGGAGTATTTACTTTTCTTTTTGTCTCTCTTAACTTAGAATTCAATTTTTTCAACTCTTGGATTTGGCTGTAGGAATTTTCCCTTGATCTTAGAAGAGAATCAACTTCAGACTTCACTTTTTTAAGTTTAATTACTTTGAATGATGAATACAATTATTGCTATCTCTTTCTTTCTCATGTGGAACTAAAACCCATAACTAGGGTCGTGGGATCTATGATTATTCCCCGATGGATTTAATAGTTGGTTAGGGTTTGAGTGATTGTGGGGACATCTTGATAATTCCTTTGTTATGATAGTTATTTATTGGTTGCAAACAATAAATCCCGCCTTATGTTGATTTTCTTGAACTGAGAAATAAACTAAAGGTAGCGAATTATCAACAAAGATTTGGGAAGGGTAAGCTCTCACCTAATGATTAATGTTGTAACAAGATTGATCAACTTGAGATAAAATTAGTATGACTAGAATGATTTCCTAATTTTGAGAGAATTAGGAGTTCAACATCTAAGTAGGTTGAGAAACACTTAGATGGACTGTCAAAACTGATAATTTGGTGTTTCCCACAAGTCATGATAACTCAATACTACAGTTATTATAAAATGGAGATTAATAATCATAGTGATCACAACCCTAGTTCCTCTCTATCATTGATTTGAACTATTGAAATTTTAGTTTTAAGCTTTGAAGCAAGTTAAAACTTTATTATTTATTTTATCATCAAAAACCCTCATTTTATCTTTTCATATCATTTATTTGAATCACCACTCATATTGTTCCTGGTGAATTCGACCCCGACTCTAAATTTGTAAGTTGATATGTAAGTTGAACGTTATCAAATAATGGTGCTGTTGTCAGGGAATAATTTGGCGTATTGAATTGGTTTGGAATTTTACCCTACTTGCTTGAATTCAAACTTGTAAATATTTGTTTAGTTTATTTTTTTATTTTTTTATTTTTATTTTCTTTTATTTTATTTTTTCTCACACCTTTCTTGAGATGTCAGCCTGGATAGATGGATTTTTGAGTGATAACGATTCTTGTTATTATTGTAGGAGACCATATTATGAGGCTTAATGTCTAGATTCAGATGGAAGTGCGTGGATGGGACCTTCACAATATGATGCAGACACTGTTCTAACTGAGGAACAGATTGTAACTTGGTGTTTGGCTTATGGTCAAAGTGATCATTCTGAAGATATGTATGCTATCATGATTCAAATAGGCAAATTGATGAAATGAATTTTAGAGAATCAAGCACATTTATGGGTAGTGCTGAAGGAGTTACCACTGTCACTATGTCTATAATGGCTAAACAAAGAAGAATATGAGAAGGACATTAGCCAATTTGTGGAGAAAACACAAGAATTGCAGCCACTCAATTGTCATCTTGATCTTGAGACTGACATTGAGAAGGTGAATAAAAGTGAAGGTTTTGAGGATAGTGTAAATTTTAAAGTAGTATTTGTTGGGTCGCATTCAAAGAACTTTTCTACATTAAGTTTAGATGATGTATTGTTTGTGGAATTATTTAAAATAGTAGAAATGTGTGAATATGAGGAACAAGAATCCTATATTCTTGATTTTATATTAGACAAGCAACATAAAATCAAACCTCACTTTAAGGCCGAGTGGTTTACCACGCTCAATCCATTACTCAACTTCTTAATTTTTGTACCACCCCTCTATGATCGAGGCAAGAAGATAGACTCTAAGTTGGGGGTGAAATTCATATCCTCAAGGTGGAGGAAAAAGTTGAGTTGGGTCATGTCGCGACACTAAATTAGGCGTTGCTTGGGAGGCAACCCAAGGTATTTTGTTGTTTGTATTCGTATTATGTTATTGACATCAGATCTTCGCACCCATGGTACCACAGGTACTTTTTAAACTATTTTTTTGTTTGACGCATTGGGGACATTGCATTATTTTAAGATGAGTGTGGGGCTACTTGTGGGTGTTAATGTCCTCTTGGAGTTTGTTTTGCCATGCCTCTTTTCTCCGAAGTTTGTTCCTAGTAGAGCCATCATTTTTAGGCGTATTATGTTTTATTTTGTGATGTGTTGAGGTTAGCTGGGAGAAAAATAAATATCTACGGTAGTTGACATATTTTTGTTGATATTTTTTTAGGAATGGTAAATACCTCTCAAATTATCTACTCTTTAACTGTAGGATGTGCATCTATATGCGACTATTGTGAATCTTTTTATGGCATTTCTATTAGTGACTTAATAATCATTACGAAACAATTGCATGAACTTGATAAGTAGTAACTTGTGATACACCTATGTGCCATATGCGTGTGAGATCTTACTTAGGTCCCTTTGTATGTTGAATCCAGAACTTTCTCGGTTAGAATTACCTAGGTTGAAGGATAAGGGTTAGGAAAGGATCATAGGCCATTTTGATAGTAGCTCACTTTTAGCCTAAATGACCTTCCTTGTATGCATAATATCCCTTGATCCCTATTTTGAGCCTGAATGGCCTAATTCTTTTATAATACCTATCACCTTCTCATTTGTATCATAATGAACCTGTTTTGGCCTTGGTCTTTCTTGGACATTGTGCACTTTGACTTAGGAAAATAGCCTAAGTTAAGGGTGGCTACCATAGGGGTGCGTGATGTAAAATAAATATGAAGAAATGTAGAATAAAAGAAAAGAATAAAAAGCATGGTGCAGTGGAAAAGATCAAGAAAAGAAAAGTGGTGAAACAGAAGAAGTGATTATAGAAAAGACCGCACCCATCCTAAATATGTGTGATCAAGAAAAGAGAAGAATAGAAAAAGGTTAATGAGTGAGACCCCAGAAGATAGTGTAGTGTCAATGAGGCTTAGTCACTTTAAATATCATCAAGTATCATACCAGCCCCTATCCTACATTACAATCCAAAGAGAAGACCTATAGTAATCCTAGATGACCTATCTGAAAATCTTGGTAATGAAAATAAGGGCAAGCCTATCGTATTCGACATGCATTGATTGTAACTTCATTCTGAGAGTGAGTGTTGTTTGATTGTCCCCATGGTTACATATGTGATGTCTGATATAAGTGGAGTGGGACTTCTTTGTACTGAGGGCACACTGGTTACGTTATTAGTTGCTAACATGTTTGGATAGTGTAGTCTTGGTACATGCATGGTTGCTATTGATGAAGTGATGTCATATCTTGATTCATGTGTGTCGCATTGTTATTCTTCAATAATATACATAGTTTTTGTTTTTAAATTAATTGACCTTGGAGATGGTGAAGAATTTTTGAGATAATATGGATGTTTGACTGCCAAATGTAGTCTGTATCCTCTTGTTGTGTTTTAGTTGCTTGAGGACAAGCAATTGTTTGAAGTTGAGGGTTATCATGTGTGAGCATATGCTAACATATTTGAGGCTTTTAATTGAAAATAATTGCAAAGTCTTAAGCAACTTTTGTTGTTTTTTATTGTTTTCTCTTTGTTATTGTAGGAAAAGTCAAGATGAAATAAAACCAACAACAACTGAGACAAAACAGTTAAATTTTGAGCAAAATAAGAAAGGAGGTGTAGTTGATGATTTGTCTAATAAGTCGTCAACTCCCTGATAAGTTATCAGACTCATCGTCAGCCTTAGATAGAGAATGAGATTCAGCTAGAATTCGTGATGACATCTTTGATAGGCCATCAGAAGTGTGATAAGTTTTCAGGATCATCGTTAGGCTTAGACAAACATTGAGCTTCAGATGGAATTCATGACGACATCTGTGATAGGCCGTCATAAATATGCTAAGCCGTCAAGCTCATCGTTAGGCTTAGGTAGGGAATAGGATTTGAAGTGAAGAAGCGACGACAATTCTGATAAGTCATCACATGTTTGATAAGCCATCACGTCTCATCGTCAACCTAAGGTAAAGATTGTCAAAAGTGAAGAAGAGCTAACGACATTCCTGATAAGTCGTCAGACTCCTGATAAGATGTCACACATGTCATCTCCTGTCCGAGAAAATATAGGATCTATGATTTTGTTTCCATAATTAGGCTGAAGTATTTAAAGCATATGTTAGGGTTTTCTAATAAAAAGAGAGGGGTGGAACTTATTGGGGAGGAGTTTTTACTTTTATTTTTGGCTCTATTAACTTAGAATTCAATTTTTTCAACTCTTTGATTTGGTTGTTGGAATTTTCTCTTGAACTTAGAAAAGAATCAACTTCAGACTTCATCTTTTGTAAGTTTAGTTACTTTGAATGATGATTATAATTGTTGCTATCTCTTTCTTTCTCATGTGGAACTAAAACCCACAACTAGGTTTATGGGATCTACGATTATTCCCCCATGGATTTAATAGTTGGTTAGGGTTTGAGTGATTGTGGGGACATCTTAACAATTCCTTTGTCATGATTGTTATTTATTGGTTGGAAACAATAAATCCTGCCTTATGTTTGTTTTCTCAAACTGAGAAATAAACTAAAAGTAGCGAATTATCAATAAGGATTTGGGAAGGTTAAGCTCTCACCTATTGATTAATGTTGTAACAAGATTGATCAACTTGAGATAAAATCAATATGAATAGAATTATTTCCTAAGTTCGATAGATTAAGGAGTTCAACATCTAAGTAGGTTGAGAAACACTTAGATGGACTGTCGAAACTGATAATTTGGTGTTTCCCACAAGTCATGAGAACCCAATACTACAGTTATTATAAAATGGAGATTAATAATCATAGTGATCACAGCCCTAATTCCTCTCTATCATTGATTTGAACTATTGAAATTTTAGTTTTGAGCTCAGAAGCAAGTTAAAACTTTAACATTTGTTTTATCATCAAAAACCCCCCATTTTATCTTTCCGTATCATTTTTTTGAATTCAACTTATAGCTATAGTTTCAAATTAGTTTAATCGCCACTCACATTGTTCCTCGTGGATTCGACCCCGACTCCAAAGTTAGGTAAATGTATTGACGACGACCGCCTTGCACTAAATTGACGTGTAAGTTGAGTGTTATTAATACGGGTTTGTCATTACCAAAAAGAGGTAATTTGTTTGGGTTCATGAAGTTTTTATGATTCTCAAAATAAGCTGAAACATGTTAGTTAAAATGGTTCCCTAATACAAACTAAAAGATGGTGAGTCCATAAAGGTATTAGTGTTATAAGAAGGCAATAGTGCTTGACTGCAAGAATGGATAAGTTAATACAATGATAAACTCAAATTTACTATCATATATGGATTTGAAGAATTTAAGTTTGAATACAATTCATGAAGATAAGAGAGGGTGAGCTATATAAGCAGGTTTACTTGAAATTAAACTCTAAAAGAGAAGAGTTTTGAAGAAGTAAGAAGTCTAATGAACAACTCCTTGAGAGAGTTGTGTTTAAATAGAGGGAGTGCCTTTCACAGTTACTCACACACTAACAAAGGAAAAAAGGCAACTGATAGATTAACTTAGTAGTGTGTAACTTTAAGAATGAAGGAAAATGTTACTGAACCAGGTCCTGATACTTAGAAAGATAAGGAGTCTTAGTTTTTATGTATTAGGATTAGCTCTTGAGTTGTAACTTTGATGTAACTCTATTTTTGGTGAGTTATAAACTAAATTAGGCTATTGGCTTCAAGTTAGGGAATTCGAAGGCTTGGATCACATACCTTGGGAGGTTTATGAGTTTTGTTTTGAATAAGAGTTTGAGTTTGTAATTCCTAGATTACAAAAGTATTGTAATTTGTTGTTGCTGAGGCTCAAGTTGTTTAGTGAAGTTGGTGTGAAATCCTATAGAGGTACAGGTCATGGTTCTTACACCTTTTGAGCTGGGCATTCTCCACGTGAAAATATTGTCTCCTTAACTTCTAACGTTACTTCTTGGTTAAAACACATTAGTCCATCTGTTTCACACTTTGACTACTTTTAGGTAAATACAAGTAAATTAATAGGTCACATGCTCTATCACACTATAATTAGAGTTAAATCCATTAGTTGCACCTAAAGAGTAACGGATGGATTTCGCAAGTAATCTCATAAACCAAACACAAAAAACACTCATTTCTCATGTTGAGAAATCCATATTCCCACAAGATATAGATGGAACCATTTGCACCATAGAAAACCATTCTAACCTTTACTTCCAGACACATGCTAAGAAAATATGTCATTATAGTAAAAGAAAATTTCACTTGAGATATTTTTCAAACCATCCCAACATGTCTTGATGAGCCTCTTTAGTAGATTTTATAGCCAATTCATCTTCATCATTGTACTTCATAGACCAGCCACGTGCAACCTTGGGAAAAATCTTCACAAATGCATCAATCTGCATGAAAAACCACCATAAACATTCATTTTATTTTTGTTGGATGTAATACACTATGGAAGTGTAATCTAAGTTAAATAACCCTTTGTGGAACTAGTAATTGTTAGTAAACTATGTAGCCTTACTGCTCGAATATTTCTCTTAGTCACTAACTATGATCTGCTATAAGAAGATACTTCGATGCTTGTATTGGTTCAAATGCTTATTAAAGTATTAGAAACTTATAAGAGAGAAGTTTGGCCAAAGTAAACACGTGATTTGAATGTTCATAAAGGAGTGACCTTTGTGCGTTAACACATGATTTGAAAGTTCATAAAGCAGTGACCTTTGTGTGTTATTTTTTAAAGCATCATAAGAAGGTTATGATTACCAATGGGAAGGCTTTAAAGTTGTCTTCAAGTGAAATTCATGAAAAGCTTAAGCATCTAAAGTTTCCTACCTCGGGATTAGAAGTTAAGGCTATCTTGAATTGTTTGACAAGATCAGGTGGAGATCTTTGGTCAATCTCTGCCCTAATACTAAGATTGAAACCTTAACAATTGAATACAACAACAAATTAGGGACTTATGACTTCAGAAAGGAAAGGATTAAAATGCTAAATTATGAGAACTTATCCGTGATACTGCATTGAATTATTAAATTATGCTCTAAATTAAGTAGTAAAATGGAGCTGCTATGGAAAAAACAATGTATTTTAAATATGAAACCAGATAAATTGTAAAACCATCCCTACCGTCTTCCAACCTGCCCAAAATAAGAGAAGCACGATAAAGATGGCATACTTAAAAATTGTTTGTTGAAGAGGCGCCCAAGGCCTATATGAAAATTATGCCTGAACATTCCTAATTTTGTGCATTCATCTACAAACAAGAGATGTAATATAGAAACTAGTAACAAAGTCATACCGTGCATATCATCTAAAAGAAAAAATAAAGGATGCATTAGAACTATAGCTTGGATATAAGCATATTTTGCTAGTTCCATGACAACCTTAGCTGGAACAAATCAAAACAGTTTGACCAACAAAGAAGATGCATTCTCCAAGACTGTTGATAAAATCCATGACAAAGGAAGATAAAAAGATCTTGGCTCCAAATCAAGAAGAATCACCTCCCCAGCATAAGCCTGATACTCCCATTTTAGTTACACATTTACTCTTTATAGCTTCAATGACTTGTTTTGAATCTTTGTACCCTTGATCCTACCGTAACAAAAATACATTAGCTAGAAGTAAAAACATGTTAGGGCACTAGGTCCTGTGGGTGAACGAGCCAAAATATAAAAAACCTCAAACTCTACAGAATCAATTATATGTCAGTCCAATTGGAAAGAACTACAAAGTTGTTTGCTACTGCATAAGAAGCCATTTTTATTTTCTAGAAAGGGACAGATAAGTTAAGATGGCTCACGATAGTTCTCTCTACCTATAGAAAAGATCATCACATACAAAAAAAACCATATATGATTCCAGATGATAAAACTTGTAAAAGAATGGTCAAGAATGTATATCTTTAGGAGCTAGAGCAGTTGATGATAAATAATTAAAGATTGCCGTTCAACTTTGTCTACAATTGTCTATCAATTGAAACATAATGATAAAAGAACAAACTAAGTAGAAAATAATCCAAATTGAACAAATGATTTTAACTAAAAGTAGGTGTATTAAGTACACTTTAGTGGCATTAAAATGATAGAACGTATCAAAGAGCAGATAAAAATAACAAGTGCTAGAGTGTTGTGAGAGAATGTTGCTCTAGTTTGAGGCAATTCCATTACATTTATATAAAGAAGGAACATTTGAAAGATCATGTAAACAGGGTTAGCATAAGAAGAGCTATTGCAAGAGAGGGTTCTTCTACGAGAAGAAAAGGGAAATTTTTTAGAGACCTCATATAATCTCCAGACTCTAAGTACTACTTTAATGCCAAAATATTAGAAATAATATCTCACCGGTCTATATTCTTTTATCCATTTCTCTAAAGGCTTCTCATCATTAGGTACATAGGGATCACCACAGAGAAAATCGAGGACGACTACATAGAAACCAGTTGTTGTAACTTCATCTGCAAGTTTTGTATAAGATGGAAAATATGTGATATCAGTTTGGAGAATATATCTATTTACATCTGAGGTAACTATTTCTAATCACTTAAACGAGACTTTAACATGTTATTGGAATTCACTTTTCAACATTTTTTGTTTTGATAAGGGTACTTAATTAACCATGTGTTAGTATAGTAAGTCAGTGATAACAGATTTATTTAGGACTTGAGAGCAATTAGTCTAATAGGTTGAAAGGAGACTAGTTTACTTAAAGTAGGAATTTTTGTGTTATACTATTTTGCTTGGACAAAAGAATGAGGGAATTTACAGATCAATGAATCACATAATAGCATCATGCTTAACCCTGTATAACTAAATCATAAAAATATTCCCCGAATAACTAAATCATAAAAATATATTCTTATCCATTTCTACAAGTCTCAATTCATACCTCAACTTTGGAGCTTCATATCCTGCATAGTACGTAAAAAACACAAGGCTTAGTTAGAGAGGTATCAGTGTTATTTGTACACAGTAAATGGATATAATCACATGACTCCAATCGAGAAAAAACCAAATAAATAAACTCACAAGATATATGATTATAAATAATATACAAACTAAAAAATTGAAGGATCAAAGAACAAAAAAATTTAGCAGAAAATAATTGTTGAAAGTGAAAAAGAGAAGTTACCAAAATCATCAGAAAAAAAAAATCTTGGGTGGAATGAGCAGAGCCAGAAATATAGCAGTTGAAGCCTCCAAGTTGTTGGACATTCCCTGCATCTCTGCCTACTCCACTTAGATAATTTGATTGGTTTACACAACACTTCAAACCTTACATAATATTAATATTGTTGCAGATCACAACTGAATCCCTAAAAAATATTATTATGTCTTACTTCTTGTTAAGATAAGCAAGTAATGACAAACTATAATCCTCAAATAAGAAGCAGTTAGTATAACTAGCTAAGGTACTATTCATAACTAACTTTGTGAAAAGTTTGTTATGACTTCGAAAGTTAGTTAACATTATAATCTACTTAGCTTACCTATATATTTCACCTTTGTACATACTTAAAACAAGATTTGGAATATAATTCAACCTACTATCTTGATCAATTACTCACTTACTCTCTTCTTTTTCCTCTTCATTCTCTCTATCATTCTTTCTCTGCTACTACTTTCTTCTAGCTTTATTGAAGGAAAATAGATGATCTTCATTACATTCTCTCCATATTTCTCATAATTCTACATGGTATCAGAGCCTAATTATCTACATAGATTTCATAATCTCTATCTAAAATGCTAAGTCACAAAATTCTTGAGAAATCGGTGCTACTGCAAATTATCTTTGATTATTGTCAGTTTCTATTGAGTTAATCATAATTCAGAGAGGCTCGTCTTGGTAAATCCTTGTCTTTCTCGAGTTTTTATCAAGTAGTGTCAAAGTTACTCAAGAATTAAAGTTTGTGTTCTAGAAAGTATGGACTCAGAAACTGTTGTTGGTTTCACCCATACAAGCAGTGGTAATACATAAGCTTTGGATCATAATCACCCATTGTAACTTAATTCTACTGACTTAAATGGTATTTATTTAATATCTTTACAACTCAGTGGTTCTGAGAACTATTCTCTTTGGATCAAATCCATGAGAATTGTCCATTTAGGATGAAATAAGTTAGGATTTATGGATAGTTCTTTGAAGAAAGAGAATTTTAGTGCAGAATTGGGCTATTAGTCGGAAATAATTAATGCTATAGTATAATCTTGCTCAACGAATACTATCTCAAACTCCTTATTAGGAGGCATGGTTTATGTAACTAAAACCTATGAAGTGTGAGAAGATCTGAGAGAGAGGTTTGACAAACTTGATAGATCAAGAATATTTAACTTAAATAAAGAAATTGCCACTTTTGTGTAGGGTCCTCTGAATGTAGTGGCATACTTCACAAGGTTGAAAGAGTTGTGGGTCGATCTTGAAGCATTAGTACTACCTCCTAGTTGTAATTATGATAAGTCTAGGGAATTCTTAGTATATCTGCAATGGTAGAAACTATATCAGTTCCTGATAGGGTTAAATAGTAACTATATGCAAGAAAGAAACTAAATACTGGTGATGACACCTTTACCCTCAGTAAATTAGGCTTATGCCATGATCGTAAGTGATGAGTCAAATCTATTACATTAGTTTCCTTAGTAGGACTTGTTGGTGCAATGCCTACAACTAATATACATGATCTTACTGTAATGTACTTAAAAATTGGAGTATCAAAGCTTAGAAAGAACCAAAGTCTATTCTATTAATTCTTTAAAATAAAATGGGATATAAAATGCATATGCTACAAGTTATCCAGTTATCCCACAGATGCAAAGTCCAAAAAAAGGGAGGAGTACCACCTAACTACTTTAGATTAGGTTCAAATTTATTTGCACCTTCTGCTCATAATGCTTACTCAGAAAGGGGCTAACAAGGATATGGTATAGAGATAAAAGATGGAAAATTACAAGGCCTGAGTATGGTTTAACTAGGAGCATGTTCATTTACTTAGTTTCAGTCTGATCAAATAGTCCAGTTGCTGAATCAAACAGAATTGAATTCCAATAACCCTCAAGTATATCTTGTTATAAAGCCTTCTTAGTGTCTAAAATCCTCAAGAAATGGATTATTGACACTAGGAACACCAATCATATGGTTTCTGATATTGATATTCTTACTAGTACATCAATTAAAAAACCAATAGATCCAAAATTGTTCAATTATCAAATGGAGAAAATGCATTGGTAACTCATATTAGATCAAGTTCCATCTCAGAGAATAACACACTAATGAATGTGTTTGTACTACCATAATTCAAATACAATCTACAATCTATGTCACAAGCCACCAAAGAATTAAATTGTGTTTTTTTTCTATCCTAACTTCTATATTTTCTAGGATCTCTCAAGTGGAAAGGTGAAAGTGATTGGTAAATAATGAAATGGACTATACATGCTGATCAATCCAATTGATGCAACACTGAAAGATACTATTGCAAATCTATCTATTTAGAAGATAGTATTTGTTAGTGATGGTGATATAAGTTTGTGGCATAAGAGACTAGTCCATATCTTTAGTAAAACATTAACAAGTATGCTTTAAGCAAAGCAAAGTAGTGTAGAAAATTTTGTCAAGAATGTTATATGCCCATGTGCTAAACAATGTAGAAACCCTTCCATTCAAGCACCAGTTAGTCTACTGATAGCTTTGATGTTGTCCACATGGATGTATGGGGTCCTTAAAAAATACCAACCTATGATGGAAATAAATACTTTTTGACTGTAGTTGATGACTACTCTAGAATGACTTGGATATATCTACTCAAAATAAATCTGATGCTTATGTTTTCATATTTTTGTAGTTTGTAAAAACATAATTCAATAAAATCATAAAAATAGTCATATCTGACAATAGATACGACCTTGTAAATAACTCTTGTACCTATTTATTTAGTAGATTAGGAATCATACATCAAAGATCATGTTCTTACGCTCCTCAGCAAAATGGAATAGCTAAAAGAAAGCATAGACATATACTTAAATTCACTAAAGCCATCACATTATAGTCTCACATTCCTCTTATATTTTGGGGTCACTATGTACAAGTTTCTGTGTATTTAATTAATAGAATAAACTCTGCAACACTTAACATGTCTCCTTATCAGAAGTTGCATAATAGATTACCTTATCTAAGTTACTTAAGAGTCATAGATTTTCTATGTTATGCTAAAAACTTAGCTGATAATGATAAAATGTAGTCTAGGGTTAGGACTGTAGTATTAATGGGATATTCAGAAACTCAAAAAGGTTATATTCTATATGATCTAAGTAACAAGTCCTTTTTTGTCAACAAAGATACCTCATTTCAAGAGTTTGAGTTTCCCTTGAATAAAATATCTTCAGAACCACGTATCTTTATGGATAATTTTACAGCAAGTCATGTTGAAAATCATAATAATGGAATAAGTACTAGTGTTCCACATATAACTAATACTAGCATAGTCAACTCTTCTCATTAACCTGGTGTCACTATATCCTCAATAGTTCCTACAACCTCAAGAACTAGATCACAAAAAACACCAACAAGAAGGTCTACTAGAGGCACTCAACCACATATATGGCTTAAAGACTTTGTATCACTAAATCTTCATCAGGACAAATCTCTATAACCCTAGTCAGATTATGTCTCTTATGATCACATTTCTCCTAGCTATAGTGTTTTTCTCTCAGCTTTCTCTTCCATGATAGAACCAATAACATATCCTAATGCTTCAAAAGATTCAAAATGGGTAGAAGCAATGAATGTTGAAATTCAAGAACTTTAAGATAATAAAACTTGGGATGTGGTCCAGTTTCCTAAATAGAGAAGTACTATTGGCTGGAAATGGATTTAAAAGATAAAGTACAAAGCACATAGTGAAGTTGAAAGACTGAAAGATAGGCTAGTTGCTAAGGGTTACAAATAAAGAGAATGGATAGATTATCAAAAGACTTTCTTCCTAGTAGGAAAAATGATTCCAACAAGATTATTCTTGCCTATTGTTGCTTCTAAGTATTGACATATACATCAAATGAATGTGTACAACGCTTTTTATAGGTTGATCTACTAGATGAGATTTACATAGATATGCCTCTGGTTGTTGTGAGTTTGGGAGAGAATATTGTATGTAGACTCACAAAGTCCCTATATGGGCTCAAACAAGCTCCAAGATAGTGAAATAATAAGCTTACGCAAGCCTTAATCAACTCCCAGTTCAAACTGAGCCGATATGATCACTCTCTATTCATTAAGAAGATAGATCAGAGCATTGTTATTGCGCTTATATAAGTGGATGGCATGCTGATAACATATGAAAAATTGAATCTTATTAAAGACACTAAGAGACATCTACAACAAGCATTCAAAATGAAGGATCTAGGTAAACATAAATATTTATTAGGAATTGAATTTGCAAGTTTAGATCAGGGCATACTCATGCATTAAAGGAAGTATGCTCTAGAACTGATCTCAAAGTTAGGGTTATCAGGACCTAAACCCTCAAAGACACCTATTGATTACAAGTCAAAAGCTCTAAACTAGGGAGTATGATGAACATATAGGAGGGGAACTACTGCAAAAGGATGAAGTCCTACTTGATCAAGGTCAATACCAAAGACTTATTGGAAAGCTTTCGCACCTTACTATCACCAGACCTGATATTACTTATGGTGTTCAAAATCTTAGTCAGTATTCATAAGGGCCAAGAAGATCTCACATGGAAAAAGCTCAAAGGATAGTTAGATATATCAAAGAACAGCCAGGAAAGGGATTACTACTGTCAAACAAACCTCGAGATCACATTACAGCATTTTGTGATGCTAATTAGGCAATATGTCCACAAATAAGAAGATTAGTTACTTGTTTCCTAGTTAAGATTGGAGAATCATTGGTTTCTTGGAAACCTAAGAAACAAACTAACATCTTAAAAAGTTCAGATGAATCAGAATATAGGAGCTTTGCCTCAACAGTTGCATAACTAGTTTGGCTAATTGGAATGATGAAGGAAATTGGTTTTCAAATCAAACAATCTTCTACAATCTATTGTGATAGTAAGTCTGCACTACATTTGCTGCTAATCCTATTTTCCATGAACGAACTAGACACATAGAAATAGATTTTAATTTTATAAGGGAGAAACTACATCAAGGCATTATGAAGACAAAGTATATCAACACCAAGGAACAACCAGCCGATTTACTTACTAAAAGGCTGACTACAACGTAACATGTTCATCTATGTTCTAAGTTAGGAATGCTCAACATTTTTTCACCACCTAGCTTGAGTGGGAGTGTTGAGATGAACAAGTAATGACAAACTATAATCCTCAAAGAAGAAGTAGTTAGTATAACTAGTTAAGGCACTCTTCATAACTAACATTGTGAAAATTTTGTTATGACTCTAGAATTTAGTTAAAACTATAAGCTACTTAGTTTACCTATATATATTACCTATGTACTTACTCAAAACAATATTTGGAATACAATTCAATATACTCTCTTGATCAATTACTCACTTACTTTTTCTTTTTCCTCTTCGTTTTCTCTATCATTCTTTCTCTAATTCTGCTTTCTGATAGCTTCATGAAGCTAGATGATCTTCATTATATTTTCTCATATATCTCATAAATTTACACTTCCATATAAGGTGTTTGTCACAAAGATCAATCTAGAAGGGCCACTATTTATAAGCCTCGAATAGGGATGGCTACGGAGCAAAACACATTTTAGACTATGTGAATAGGGCGGAAAATTCTTCAACTAGGAGATTTCATCTTATCTCTGAGGATTCATTTTTTCCTAGTTTTCTCCTTTCGTTATTCAGAATACGTCAAAATTTATGATTATAATCCATGAAAAAAATTTATACTATGTTTTTTCCTTTTTGGAATTTAAAGGATTTAAGATATTTGGATTTTGGAGTTTATTAATGGTTGCCTTAAAATGTCTTGACATGAAAATGCAATGGATTTAAAATACGGAACAGTAAATTAACCAGACTTAGCAAGAAAATAATTAATTTTAGAAATTTCACAATATAACATATTATATTCAAATTAAACAAAAAATATAATATACAAGGAGAAATAGGTTGATAACATAAACTTTTTCTAGGGAAAGACATGCTGTATTGAAATGGCATAAATTATAGAAGATAAAATATGTAAACACACCATTAAAGTTGTCTCAAATTTTTAAAAACACTTAATATTTGTAAAATTTTTATTACCCCATGAAACTAATTTCAACAACAATAAATGTACCACTTGAATCTCTTTTCAGAGCAACTGCAGTGTCACAGATCAGGAGGCACGTGAATGAGTTAAAGTTTACCCCCGAACTTATATAAAATTGTTATGTGGCATTACCAACCCATTTTCTCCAAAAAAAAAGAAGAAGAAATTTACAGAGTTCCCTTCATCAATTTTTTCTAAAAAAAGAAAAAATTTATGTCTCTACTATATCCATTCACTTTAATCAAAACCCCATTCAAGAAAATAGATTTCTTACACTTCGATTTCATATTTCATCTCCCATCAAGTATCAAAATTTGATTCTTTTTTTTTGACTTTTGTAATAATGTTCGTCAGAGATGACATTAATGGATCTGAAAGTATTAAACCCATCATCCACCTCGACTTAATGAGATAACAATTGTCCTAATGAGGTATCAATTAAAAGACATGGTATCAATTTTTTATCTCCATCTGGGTAGAGAAGAGAATTTTATTTTAGAAGACGTCGTCAGAGATCGAGGAAAGTAGTGAAGGAGCCAGAGGTTCAAATTTTTCTTTGGACCATTTGGTCAAAGGTTTGTTTGCAACAGAGAAAGGACAACTCTTATACTCTAAATAACTAATCTCAGAAGGTGCATATGGGTATTTAGTGACAACACAAGAAAGTCTTAGAAGTGAAATTCACCGAAGAAAGAAAAAAGAGGAGAAGAGGATTTTACCATCGAAAAATAATAGAGATGAGAGAGTGAAATGGGTTAAAATGCCCATGGATCAGAGTTTTATCCAATTGTATATTAAAAGAATAAAAAATTATATTATTTAATTAGAGAGTGAGATGCATGCTCTTAAGGTGAGAACACAAATGGTCTAAAAGTGTGTATTTATTATGATTAGGGGTAGTTTTGTGGGGTAATAGGACCCCGCAAAGTTTAGGTGTCTTTTGAAAGATTCGGGACAACCTTAATATTGTGTTATCTCTTTAGACATCTAGCCTAACTTTTCTTACTAAATATAGATAAATACATATATAACACATTTCTAAAATAGTTTTAATATATTAACACATAAACTAATTTGAGTAGTACTTAAATATTTAAAATTTAGGTATAATACATTTTTAACATCATTTAAAATTTTGAGATCAATATATTATATGTATATTATTATAGATATTTCAATGTATGTGATATATATATATATATATATATATATATATATTATGTATTATATGTGCATTTCAAATTTTTTCTTACAATTTAAATTAATTTACGTTGATAGAAAAATACAAAAAATATTGTCATGTGATTGCCATAACAAAAACTAGCTTTAACGGGTTATAGGTCCAACACTCTATAGATCCGAAACAAGCAATAAAATATTTAAACAATTCAACCAGTTGACAAAAACACATTATTGCATATAGATTTTGTGGGATTAAAAATAATTAAATTAAAAAATTAGTGTTGCAACATGCCTAATGTGGCGACATGAATTTGAAAGTTGGTGTTGCAACATGATCAAGTTGGAAATTGGTGTCAAAACATGAAAAGTTTGGGACGTTCATCTATAAATAGATGATTTCTTTTTCAGTTTGAGGTATACCAAAATAAAGAGAGCAATAGAGAGAAAAAAAAATAATCCACAGATATTCTATAGTCTGTGAGATACAAGTGTGGGAGTAATATTATAGTGAGTTTTGAGAAATAAAAGAGTATTATTTCATTTAATAGAATAGTATATTTTTTACAATGCCAAGTTGTAATCAGTATTACTGTATTACTCCATTGGGTATTTTATTTACCCCGATATAATATTTGATGTTGTTATTACTCTCTTGCTATTGCTATTTGTGTGGATATTATCTTGGGTAGGATTATTTATTTTTCCAACAACGTAGTATCAGATCCATGGTAAGTAATAGTCCACTATGTTTTCAGTACCCCCTTCTTATCAAAAAAATTATGAAAAATGATGCCTACGAATGAAAGTCATTCTTGGATCTCAAGATGTTTGGGATATTATAGACAAAGGGTGTACAAAACCTGCATATGAGGAAACTATATCTCAAAATGAAAAAAATGTATTGAATAAGACAAGGACGAAAGATCTACAGGCCCTTACTCTCATCCACCAATGTCTGGATGATGGTATGTTTGAGAAGGTGGCTGATGCAACCACCTCGAAGGAAGCTTAGGAGATTTTACAAAATTCTATTAAAGGAGTTGATAAGGTGAAAAAGGTAATGCTTAAAACTCTAAGGGCTGATTTTGAATAAGAATGAAAGAATCCGAATCCATTTTGAATTTCTGTTTAAGAGTGATGACTGTTACGAATCAACTAAGAAGGTACAGGGATGAAGTAGATGATGTGGGTGTGGTAAAAAAGAACCTTTGATCTTTAACACCTAAATTTGTTTATTTTGTATGTGTATTGAGTATTAGAAAGATTTAGACTTTGTGATAGTAGAACAATTTGAAGGTTCTTTACAATCCCACAAAGAAAAAATAAAAGGAAGAAAAGAAGACCATTGGAGCAACTTCTTAAAATTTAGGCATCCTTTAAATATTTTGGAGGTGAAAAAGTTACAGAGGAAATGGACAATGGCAAGGCCGTGGCTGTCGTGGAGGTTGTGGAAAATGAAGGAGTTATATCAATAAATTCAACAATGAATATAAAAACCACCAAACATTTAGAGGTCGTTGTCGTGGACAACGAGAAGGAAGAGGACGTGGAGCTTATCAAGGTACTAATGAAATAAGGTATGAAAAATCTAAAATTGAGTGCTACAATTGTCATAAATTTGGAAATTACTCTTGGAAATGCCGTAGTAATGTTGAAGAAAAAGCTAACTTTATTGACAACAACAAAGAAGAAAATGAGTCAACATTATTAATGACACTCACATAAGATGATACAGTTGATTATAGTTCATGGTATCTTAATAATGGAGCAAACAATCATATGTGTGGATATGAAGACAAGTTTATAGAGATCAAGAAGATGACAAGAGGTAATGTGTCTTTTAGAGATACCTCGAAGATTCAAATTAAAGAAATAGGTACGATTTTGATATCCTGTAAAAATGGTGATCGCAAATTGATCAATGAGGTTTACTATGTGCTAAAACTAAAATATAATATTTTGAGTTTGGGCCAACTTCTTGAAAAAGAATATGATATTCATATGAAAATTATGCATCATTGACTTAGAGATTTAAGTAATAATTTAATTGCCAAAGTGCATATGACAAAGAATAGATTATTTCCTTTGAATGTTAAGACCATTAATGCAATGTATTTGAAGGCTAATGTGCAAGATGAATCATGGTGTTGGCACATGCGATTTGGGCATTTGAATTTTGAAGCTCTCAAATCAATGGGAGAAAAGAACGTGGTTGATAAAATTCCGCCAATCAACCATCCCAATCAGTTGTGTGAAGCTTGTCTTCTTGGAAAACATACAAGTAGGAGTTTTCCAAAGAAAATCACGTCAAGAGCAACAAATCCACTTCAGCTTGTTCACACCGATGTGTGTGGTCCAATAGATCCACCATTTTTTGGTAAAAGTAAATGCTTCTTACTCTTCATTGATGATTTTAGTAAAAAGACTTGGATATATTTATTGAAGAAAAAATAAGAAGTTTTTGTTGCTTTTAAAATTTCAAAGCACTTGTTGAAAAAGAGAGCGGCTATAAAATAAAAGTCTTAAGGTCCAATAGAGGAGGCAAATTAAATTCAAAAGAATTTAATGACCTTTGTCATTCTAATGAAATTTGTCGCCCTCTAATGGTACCTTACTCGCCTCAACAAAATGGAGTTGCAAAAAGAAAGAATAAAACAATCCTTAATATGATTAGATGTATGTTGAAAGCTAACAATATGCTAAAAGAATTTTAGCCCGAGTTTGGTTCATATGCAGTTTATTTAAGCAACAAGTCTCCAACAAGAAATTTGAGAGATCAAACACCTTAAGAAGCATGGAGCGGAAGAAATACTAGTGTCAAGCATTTAAGAATCTTTGGAAGCATAGGCTATGCTCATGTCCATATCAAGAGAGATCTAAACTTAATGATCAAAGTTTCAAGTATGTGTTTATTGGTTATGACACTAATTCAAAAGGCTACAAGTTATACAATCCAAGAAACAACAAAGTAATGGTCAGTCGTGATGTTGAATTTAATGAAGAAGCTTCATTGAATTAGAAAGGCCAGGAGGCTCAAAAAGAAAGAACATATGATTTTCTTCCATACTTTAGAGATAAAGAAGAGTAGGATACCATGGAACCTGCACATGATGCAACCCTACTTCCTTCACCAATTAATGTTGCATCTCCTTCTTCTCAAGATCAGAGTTCAAGTGTAAGGTCACAGAGAAAGATGACCATTCAAGAACTCTATGATGACACGGAATAAGTTACTAATTTTGATTTTTTGTGTTGTTTTTTTGTTGATAGTGAACCAATGAATTTTGATGAAGCTTTTATGGAAAAAAGGTGGAGACAAGTTAATGGAGGAAAAAATTCAATCGATAGAGAAGAACAACACTTAGGATTTAAAAAAAACTTCCTAAAGATCATCAAGTAATTGGAGTCAAATGGGTATATAAAGCAAAGAAGAATACTCATGAAAAGGTAGAACTCAATTACGTGAAATCCCATGATCAAGTTGTAGATGTTTTCATAAAGCCTCTCAAGTTTGAAGACTTTCAGAGATTGATATCAAGTCTTGGACTGAAGAACAAAAAAATAAAAATTAAGGGAGAGATTTGTGAGATTAAAAATAATTAAATAAAAAAATTAGTGTTGCAACATGCCTAATATGGTGACATAAATTTAGAAGTTGATGTTTCAACATGATCAAGTTGGAAATTGGTGTCTCAAAATGAAAAGTTTGGGACGTTCATCTATAAATAGATGATTTCTATTTCAATTTGAGGTATACAAAAATAAAGAGAGCAATAGAGAGCAAAAGAGAGTAATCCACAAATATTCTATAGTCTGTGAGATAATAGTGTGTGAGTAATATTATAGTGTGTTGTGAGAAATAAAAGAGTATTGTTTCGTTTCTAAGAATAGTAGTCTTTTGACACCGCCAAGTGGTAATCACTATTATTGTATTAATCCATTGGGTATTTTATTTATTCTCTTGTTATTGCTATTTGTTTGGATATTATCGTAGATGAAGTTATTTATTTTCCAAAAGATTCAACAAACACTTTAAGCAACTAGGAAAAAACTACAAACCCTTTGTAATCAAACTCTAGGAATGTGAAAGAAACCATTAATAACATCTTTCAAATTCATCAACGTGGGTTTTGGTGCAACGAATGAGGTTTATCTACCCTTAATTAGAGGTCGAGGGTTCGATCCAGCATGAATTTGAATTAGTCGAGTTTCAATGCAGGTACTGAACACTGGATGAAAACCAAAAAAAAAAAAACAGCTTTCAAATTCATAAGAATTTATCATATTAAAGTTGAATTGTATGAAACTATTCTTTACATTTAATACAGTTTTAATATAAATTACACCACCACCGTACACCACCCTTTGTCGTCACCATCACCAAACTCCACTCTCCACCATACCAGCACTAGACTCATCATCTCCCTTTTTAATTTTTTCTAACGAGCCAGCATTAAACAACAGCCAACCAAACAATCCTTGTCTATTCCGACAAACTCATATTGTGGGAGTGACCAACATTTTCACTACCCACTCTATTTTTTCCTTCATCACACAATAATTTCTTCAAAATCCAACAATTTTTGCAAAATCCAACAATTTTGGCCAGATCTGAATAATCACACAAAATATTTCTCCATTAATAAATGAAAAGAGATATGAATTACAAGAGGTTTTTCATTGTAGATTTTAATAGAAAATAAAATAAAAATTAACCTAAAAGAGAATGGAAAATAGGGGTTAGCTATCACAGGTTCTAATGGAGCTCATCGAAGCTCGTGAGCTTTGGTTGAAGTTCGGTAATTTTCTGATTTGGTTGCTCTATTATTTGTTATTGGTGGGTTAATTTAGTTGTGTTGTAGAGGTAAGAAAGGAAAATGTGAGTTGGGGTGGTTGACGTTTGTTGTTTTATTCCCTGAAGAAGCTATTTCTGGCGAGGTTGGACAGAGATAAATAGATCCAGCAACATATGACAAATCAAATTTTTAAGTATAAAAGCAGACTATAACGAGAAAAATGAGCCAGAATGGCCTTTCAAGTTTCCAATTAAAAAAGGGATAAGTGGGTCCCACAAATTTGTTCTAAAAAAAACTAAGTTTCTTGAACAACTGGCTTAGTTGTGGGACAACTATGTTAGTTGTCTGAACAACTTCGTGCAGTTTTTGATCAATTTCTCTCAGTTGTCGAACAACGATGTCTAGTTGTTCAACAACTAGGTGCAGTTGTAGGATAACTGTGCCTAGTTGTTCAACAACTTGCGTAGTTGTTGAACAACTTTGGTAGTTGTTGAACAACTTTGGTAGTTGGTGAACAACTTCGCAAAGTTGTCGAACAACTACCAAAGTTATTCTAGGACAAGTTGTTCAAACGGAAAAACTTAAAAAAAAAAAAACTCAAAAAAAAATTGTCCCTCCCACCTAATTTAAAAAACTTGGAGGACTCCTACTTAATTGGACAACTTATTTATCCTTTTTAATCCAAAGTCCCGACTATAATCTATAATAAGATAAAGTATTATTATTTAGAATAATAATATTTTTATATTATACTACTTATGTTATTATTTCTAAAGGCTATCTTGTGGATTTATCTGAATTTATCCCTCATCACCCCACATTATTTATTATCGGAAAAAGTTTAATTTTATATAAGAAAATAAAAAAAAATATTTTATGATAGAAATCTAAATTTTTGTTTACAACAAAAATAGCTATTCCCCCTTTTTTTTTTCCTTTTCCTTCACTATTTACAGCAGTAGTTTAAAAAAACTTTTTTCATTGTTTTATTGCTGCATTTTTCTTTATTAAATTCTTTTTCCACCTTTTTTTGGTACATTTTTTATGCATCAGTATGTATAAATGATGTAAAAACATGTATATATGATACACAAATAGTTATGTAGTGTATATGTAATATATCGATATTGTTTAAATAGTTGCGTAGTGTATAAAGAATATATCGATATTGTATAAATAATGTATAATCATGTATATGTGTTGCATAAATAGTTATGTAGTATATATGTAATATATCAATATTGTATAAATGTGTGTTAATATTGTATAAATAGTTATGTAAAGTATCGACATTGTATAAATGTCGTACAAGTGTCTTAATATTGTATAAATAGAATTTAGACGTGTATTGATATTGTATAAACAGATATGTAATATATTGACATTGTATGAATGGTATATAATTGCGTATCGATATTATATAAATAATTATGTAATGTATCAATATCGATATTTATTTGACTATCATGTGTTCCACCTTAATAAATAAAAGTAAACAAAAAAACAATAAAACAACATAATATTCATTTTTTCCAAAAAAAAAAAAGTGAAACAATTAAAAAATAAAAAATATTTTAAGAAAAAGCAACCAAAAATTTTTAAACAACAATTTTATTTTAAATATCGTATCAAAAAAAAAGTTTTTTAAAAAAATTAAAAATAAAATGATCAAACGGTCAATGACTAAACATTTAGGTAATTGAATTTTTTGTACCAGCTGGTCGAGCGACCATTTTTAGTAGTTTCTTTTGCTGGTTGGCCATTTTAATTAAAAACAAAATAAAAAATGAATTAGTTTTTGTGTAAAGAAATTTTTCGAACATTTTGCATAATTTTCCCTTTTATCATTCCTTGTTTCAAAATTTAAAGTGAATTTGCCACCGTTAAAGTGGCCCATAGATATCCACTTGATTTTGTTACAATAATATGTTTTCTGATAATAATAATAATAGGAATATCTAAATGTGTCAACCCCCTTATTAAAATATGTAAAATTTGTCCATATTTCTCGAAAGGAAAAAGTTTAGTGCCCAATCCAATGATATGACTTACTCGAGAAAATTGAAGGAAAGGTGTCTTTTAAGTCTTGAATGAAAGATTGGTGACATTGACCAACAGATTGGGTCAAACATCATTAGGAAATTTGATTAAGTAAATTGTGGACTTGATTAATATTTTCAAAACTTTCTAATCTTTTCAAAAATACAAATCAACCCACTTCACACCCCTCTTCAATCCAAATCAACCACTCTCTCCTCTCTCTCTAGCTTCTCTTAACTCTCTCCCAACCAATAGTTCTACAAAATTTCTCCCTTTAACCCTCGACGACTTCTACTTCCAACGATAAATATTTGGGCTTCGAGTTCCCCTCTTTTCTCCCTTCAACCTCCAGCGAATTCTATCTCCAGCGACTTCTACTACCGACGACAAATAGTTAGGCTTTGAGTTCCCGTCTTTAATTCAATCAGCCTTTCTCTCATACCTCTCTCGACAAATTCTCTCAACTCTCTCCCAACCAACTGTTCTACAAATTTCTCATTTCAATCTTCGGCGACTTCAACATTCGACTACAAATAGTTGGGCTTCAAGTTTCTTTTCGACTTCAACCTTCAATCGACATGAAAGCATTTCTCTCCAGCCACAACAACTTTGAATTCTTCATCGTTCATTTTCTTCTTTCACAGGTAAAAATTTATGTCCTTTTTAGTTTTGAAGAAAAGGAGGAACTTGAGCTAACTTCTCTTATAGTATTCATTAACAATTTTAATATTTGTTGCACTAATTTAAAATGCGTTCTGAAATGAACTTTTTATTATTTGTGTTTATAAAAACAAAACAACAATTTGGTTTGATTTGTTCTGTTCTTGTTCTTGGTAAAAATTGTAAAATTGATGTTTTTTGTTAAACAAAATATTGCTATTATTTTTTATTTCTTCCGACAGATTACCCATCTGGTGCAACATATTAATTATTTGATGCAACAAATTTATTATATGATGCACCAGATCAACCATCTAATGCACCATAGGAACCATCAGATTACAATTCTGATGCAATAGATTAATAATCTGATGCAACAGATTAACTATCTGATGCAACAGCTACCATATGTTGCCACAGATTAAGCATCAGATAAAAAATCTGATGCAACTAATTAACCATCTGGTGCAATGGAAGAACAATCAGATTAATAATCTGATGCAACAGATAAACCTCCTATTGGATAAAATCCCATCAACTTTTCTTACAAAAAATGTCCAAGACTTGATTTTTCCAACTGATCATTCATCTGCCGCGATAGACGATCCTATGTTGGAAGAAATCTAAACAATATTGATCGTTGATAACTATTCCAACAGATCACTCATGTTTTGCAACAGATGTGTGACCTGTTGCACAGATAATTTATTTTTATCAATAGATGAGTAATATATTTTGTATTATCACAATAGATTACTTAGCCATTGCTGCAGGTTAGTTAACTGCTCTGACGGATCACTTATATGTTACAACAGATGTGTGATCCGTTGCAAAAACCATTCATCTTTCTCAATAAATGAGTGATATATTTTGTATTATCGCAATAAATTATTTAACTGTTCCAACAAATCTCTCATATGTTACAACAAATGATGTCACAACAGTTGTCTGATCTGTTGAATAGACCATTCATCTTTCTTAAAAGATAAGTGATATGTTTTGTATTATTGCAATAGATTACTCATCCGCTGCAATAGTTTGGTTATATGCTGCAACAGATATACTACCTAGTACAATAGATCGGTGATCTATTGCAACTGTTATTTTACTATTTTGCTTGTTTGATTTACTGTTATCCTTTGTTAATGATGTATTAATCAACAATAATATATTATTTAATATTCCTGCTAATTTTAGATAATATGATTCTCGAAAGAACAGAAACTGAATCAAGTCCAAGTAAAGGAACAAGTGAAATAGCTAGGCTAGATCCACCACTCTATGAGCTTGCTTTACAAGAATTATCTTAATCGGGACCAGAATATGATGAACACGGGTAGGAGGGATGTTTCAAAAGAGATAGTGCAGATGCTAATAGCCCTTCCACCGAAGAGCTGGTCAAAGCCTTCAGCATTGATCGTTATCCTATGAGAATGCAGTGCGATAGTGCCACAGATTTAACAGGTAATTTTGTAGTTAAGTCAGCCATGCAAAAATCTTTCAATGCCTTCAGAAAAATACTTCGAGAAAAAAGATTGGATGCTTATTTCAGGGACAGCTGCTTTGGGAAATATCTTGATTTGTCGGAGAACAGCAATGCTCGTTTCTAAATAAAAATGGTATATGAACTACTCAAGCATAGGTTTATGTATAAAAATGAAGATAAGATGGATGAGGTGTGGATAAATTACTGTAGCATACCTGTTTTTTTTGGTTGGAAAGAGTTTTCCATAGTTACTGGACTAAAATTTTATCCTCCTTCTCAAGTTATACCTTTTCTAACCCAAAAAAGTACCCCGCACACCCAAAAAAAGCAAAGGCAAGTCGTGTTATCGTGATGACCTGGTGTCCATTATTGGTCCAAGCTTCAAAAACAAAAATTTGATAGAAGCGTTGAAAGGTAAAGGACTTTCAAATAATCACAAGCAGTCATTATGCTTGGTTTGGTGTGTACATAATATTCTTTGGGCGAGAGACGTTAACAACACCATAAGCCTCGATTTAATAAAGCTCTCTAAGGATATTGATATGTTTAACAACTATCCTTAGGGGTATGAAAGCTTTAAAATGACTGTCACATATTTGTTGACTCCGTTAGTGCCAAAGACAGTCAACTTATATGGCTTCCCATGGGCTTTCATGGTAAATGTTTCTTTCTTTTATTATGATATCATTCAATTTTTTTCTCTCAATAATGATTTTGATTTATTGGGATTATTTCATAGGCTTGGGTGTTTGAAGCTATTCCTTATTTGAGACAACAACTGAACTACCAGGAAGGAGTTTCCTGTCCAAGAATCTTGAGATGGTTGTCTGTCAAAACTGATGAAAGTGCAAAATTTCTTGATCTCTTCAACCCCCCGAAGGATGCAGTAAGTATAATTATAATTAATTTTTTATTTTAATGAATGGTTTTTTTTAATGATCTAATCATCATTCTAATATATGTAATAATTTATGTTAGATTTTGTAGCCGTTGCTAGTTCCGACCAATTAAGAGTTGAAGATACCATTTTTCTTACTTTACGATCTATGCAAACTTTATCGAACCCTAATGTCATCAACAGAATAAAAATGGAACTGTTTAGAGCAACAACCATTACAAGAAAAATAATTTTGAAGGGTGGACTTGTTGTTGTTGTTTATAGTCTTATTGGTGATGGAGCTGTTGGTAGTGGTAGCGGTGTTGCTGTTGTTGGTGCTAATGATGCTCCTCTTACAGTATTTAAAGCAAACCATTATGAGTATGATCATACCGGTTAAACAGATTTTGCCTCTCCCAATGAATGTTCTACATGCAAATGTTAAGACTGCAGGGCGAAACATGATGTTGTGATTAATGGTATTAATGCATTAACTGCTTCTATAAAGGAATTGACATCTAAGAGAGGTCTCACTCCATCAAAGAGGATTTTATTTTCATCTGCTCTATTAGAGATTAGGCCTAAGAGGAGAATGAGAGTGATTTCAAGGGCATTATCAAGCATCCAAAAAAGCAAAATTGCAACTCCTCTGTCTGTGTGTTGCACTGAGCAACGTAAAATGTCCAAAAAAGAGTAGCACGAGCTGAAGAAGGTAAATATATCATATGTCTTCCAATTGAAAAAACAAATAGATACATATCTGTTTCAACAGATGGCACATCTGCTGAAAATTATCAAGAAGATATATACATCTGTTGTAACAGTTGACTAACCTGTTGCACCAGATACTCTATCTTGTGCAACATATATCTCGTCTATTTTAGCAAATCAAATAACTCTTCGTACCGCTTTTATTTTTACCAACAAACGACCTATATGCTAAACAAATGATTTATATGTTGCAACGGATGTATCATCTGTTGAAAATTATCACACAGGGTCTTCCTCATCTAGAAATTTGTCCTAACAGTTGATGCATTGTTGCAACAAAAATATAATCTGTTTAGGATTATTTAAAATGGGAGAAAGGCATGTTTAATTTGCTAGAAGAGATGAGTTATCCTTTTCTGTTTTATTGTATCTCCGTGATTAGCATTGACAAATTTTGGCTTTCTAGGTGGATGTAGAAGAAGCTACTGCTGAACAACATTGACAATATGCTTCTCTTTTTTAAGGAAATATGGAGAACAGAAAGCACTGAAACCATACGTAAGCGATAATAAATATCAACGACGAGCAAAGCCGAATTCCATAGCACCGGATGAAGAACAACTTTCCCACACTTAGTAGATCTTTATAGCTTGAGCTTGTCAAATCAAAGCAATCCTTGACAGTATACTTAAATTGTCGTTGATGTATTTGTTAAGATTTGTACCCATAACATTTTTTTTACATTTCATTTATTTGTTGATTTATTTCAGCTAATTTATGAAGGGTTCGATTTATTTTATTTTGTCTACGAATTTTATTTATTCCTTAGATTTGAACTTATTAATTGAAAAGGAATACTACATTCAAATATTGCAATAGATAATGTATCTATTGCAATAGACAACACATCTATTGGAAAAATAAATAGATTTAGACATATATTGCAACAGGTAGGTGATCTGTTGGAATTTATCAAACAGGTCTTCCCACTGTTACAATAGATGGACTTTAGATAAAAATATCGAGATAATGCAACAAATGACTAACCTATTGCAACAGATAAACTATATGTTAGAACAAGTAGGATAACTGTTACCACGGATGGAGAATCTGTTGCATTATAAAAATTCAACTTTCGTTAGACATAAAAAATTGCCACTATGTGCAAAAAGGTTAAAGTGAATTAAATTGAAATAAAAAAGGCGCAACCCATCGACAACGTGTAGTTCAAACACCTAAAATAAGATAGGCATCAAGTAGACAATGTTTAATTTAAACACATAAAATAAAATAGGCATCAAATATGTTAGGGTCAGTCTGGCACATTTTGCTGACTTGCCGTCATTTGGCCCCCAACGGTTATTTTTCCCACACATTGTCTTATATATTCATCTTCCTCCTAAAATTTAACCCTAAATTCCTAAATCTTCTTCTTTATCGTCATCTTCTTTTATTTATTCAAATTATTTCTTTCCTTTTTTTCCAACTGAGCTGGACAACGTCGAGCACATCTTCCACTATTTTTTTGTGATAAACATTTTCAATATTGTAAGTGCGGATATGATGCTCTGTTAAAGACTTCTTGAAATCAACAAAATCTGGGTCATAGATTTTTTAATTGTAAGATTTCAAAGATAATATTTTTTTATTTAATTAATTGATTAATTATTGATTTGTAATTATTTTGTAATTGTGTTCTTTTTTTATAGAAATTAGGTGGATGCGATTACTTTGATTAGTATGAAGAACAACACCCTTCACAAGCAAATTGTGTAATCTGGAATTTGTTGAACAAAGTTAAGGCTTCTGATGAGAAACAAAATCGAGCAAAAAGATTCTATATTATTGTCGTTATTCCTACTTGTTTGGTGTTATTGGCCACATGGATATTCAAGCCTAATTGTTGAAATTTTCATGGTGGTGTATATATTTCCTACTAGTTTGGTGTTGTCGAGCGTATGGACTAGTTTGGTGTTGTCGAGCGTATGGATATTCAAGCATAACTGTTGGAAAATATCAAAAAGATTTAGCCATATGTTGTAAAATTTAGGTCATCTATTAGAAATTATCAAACAGGTCTTCCCACTGTTGCAACAGATTAGACTTAGATTATTAGATAATTCATAGAAATAATATCGCTGTAATACAACAGATGACCAATCTATTACAACAGATAAACTTCGCTGTAATACAACAGATGACCAATCTATTACAACAGATAAACTATCTGCCAGAATGGATTAAAGATATTTTACAACAGATTTACAATCTAATCTATTGCATTATAAAAAACTCAACTTTTATCAGAAAAAAATTATTGCCACTACATGTACATGTAATAAAGTGAAGGATGACTTGAAATTAAAAATTTCTATTTTAAAGGCTCTTCTATATACACAGGCTTTAAGCGTTCAGTTAGTACCCCATAAGCCCAGACCTCTTGCAGGTTTGCCACAGTGTTGTCGCACAGAAAAGTCATTGGCTGGGCTATTTTTATACCGGTCAGCAAACATTCGATGTGTTTAGGAGCGTGCGAGCCGCTCGCTTTAGTGGCATCATCTTTTGGAAGGATCATTCCTCTGTTTCAACCTTAAAAATCCTATGATTTCCTTATCAACACTTCCTTTTGCAAATGATTCATCAGTTTACTCTCTCTTAACAAAATGGGCAACAACACCATCAGTAGCTCCACGAGGAGAAAAAGATCGAAATCATCGATGAGAGGTACATTGGAGTCATAAAAATTGATCTTTCCCTCCTCAAGTAGTATCTCAACAGCCTGATAATGCATGTCGTTCACGCTAATGACAGCAAGAATCCTTTTTGCCTTGGTCCAGCTCTTGCCGTATGGATTTGGCCTATTCCCTGTAACATATCTTAATGTTTTTTCTTCATCCAAGACCAACGTAGGAACTAGGAAATCAAGTCCCACGCTAAGGGATGATGCATCTCCTTTGATTTGATCATACCTATCCTTAAGCTTCCTGCAGAAGTCGAGGTCTATTATCCTATCGGCAGCGTCATAAGCTTCCGGTACGTTAATTGGCTTTTCCTCTTGAGGCAGAGAATTATGTCAACACGCTGTGAGATAAGAAGTCAATTTTTAAATAGGCTAGTAATTTTAAAGATACAACGGATGGTCCATCTGTTGCATAAGGCTCTCTGAATCAATAATCCAATGCAACTTATGCAATAGATGGATAATAAGTTACAACAGAACTACTACCAGTTGGACCTGTATACCCAGTTATTGCAACAGATGTGAAATCTGTTGCATAGATTCTTCTTCATGGGGTAGATTAGAAGGGATAGGTTAGGAAAAGTAAACTTGCCTTGTCCTTATACGGCATATGCATATCAGTCAAAGTCTGGAAGTATTAGGGGGAAAAGGGAGGCCTGGGGTAATCTGGTGCGCCTGGCTTGGCATTCTTGGCTTGTCGCAGATTCCTCTTATTTTTGGTGCCAATTTCCACATATATGTCCACCTCTTGACTGGCCCCTGAACTTCAACAACTTTTAGAGAGGGACGAATTGCAATTTCTTTTGATTTTTGAGTAGAGAGTACGTCTCTAGTTGATCTTTTTTTTTCTCCTAACCAATTTTGTAGGAGTGTGTAGCTCCCTCACCTTCTTGGATGGTATGAAACACCTCTTGTATTTGAATTCCTTGATAGCTTTAGAGATAGTCTCTACTTTTTCAAAGATTTTATCCTGTCTGTCTTTGCACTCATCGCATTAACAACGAGAACACGAGGGTGAAAAAAGGTGAGAGGGAATTGTGTAAGGGCGAAAAGAGGTATTTTCAAACATATTTACTCTTTCTTGACCATCAAAATGCTCATCATCATGAGTTGTAGCATCATCAGTATACCTACCACCAACACCAATAACTCCACCAGAATAAGAACCCGGATCTGCCTTAGTAAAAAGTTGGTCACGAAGAGCCTCAACATTAGGCTGACCTTGCTTAACTGCTCTTCTTATGGTTGTTGCTCTATCCAATTCCTTCTTTATTAACTCCACCCTTGGGTCTGCAATGGTATCAACATGACCTAGAGTAATATAATAAGTAATCACCAACTCCTCCTCAGTAGGTACGATCCATGGATGCACAACCTATAAAAAAATAGATGCATTTAAATCATATAATATAATAATTTTCACAGTTGGACTACATTTAAAAGAAAAAAGACCCATCTGTTGCATAGTTGACAGTATATGGTTAAAATCCATTTAAGTCTGGTTCAGAGAAACAGAGCAACACATGGATAATCTGATGCAAAATATTAATCATCTGTTGCAATAGTTGTACAGGTATATTGACTCGTGTCAAAATTACTTCTAATGAATCTTCGGATCACGGAATTATAGTAAATGAGGAAAAAATATAAGGAATTTACTAACGGCTCCACTAACGTCTCTCTCTCTCTCTCCCTCCATTACCGACCTCCGGTTCCAATCTGCTCTCCCCTCCTCCATTCATACCCCCCCTCTCCGTCCATACCACCTCCTCCAACGCCAGCGGGATACAACAGCCCCCCCACCTCGGTCTCTAGCCAGCCGCCGCTCGGTCTCCAGCCGCCGATTCGGTCTCCGACAGCCGAAGCTTGGTCTCCAGTTGCAGCTCCGCCTGCACCCGCCGCTCGGTCGCCAGCAGCCGCAGCACCCAAATAATGACCATTTCTTTCGGTCTCCAGCAATCGCAACTCCATCTCAGCACCGGAATCCCCCGGAACCCGGTGACTTCTAACCTTTTTTATTTCATTCTTCATATTATGCTAGTAGTATCCCCTGTACCTTGACTTGCGTTGGATTTGTTGATATTGTCTGTTGTTTGTTGTTGCTGTTGCTGTGGTCGTCTCTTGCACTGCTTTGGATTGGGTTATCAGCTTGGGAATCTGTTTTTGGGGTTGTGGGTGTTAAGTCCAGTGGTGTTTGCTCTCTTGTTGAGTTTAGTTTTGTTCCTGGATTATTCCTTTGAATTTGTGTGAGCCTTGTATTTCTTGCTGCTGCTTTGCTACTGTGGCTGTGGGCGGTAATGGTTGGATAGGGTC
>NC_061122.1:122968067-122969338 GCF_002878395.1 Capsicum annuum | reverse complement strand
TTTTTGGGGCTGTGGGTGTTGAGTCCAGTGGTGTTTGCTCTCTCGTTGAGTTTAGTTTTGTTCCTGGATTATTCCTTTGAATTTGTGTGAGCCTTGTATTTCTTGCTGCTGCTTTGCTACTGTGGCTGTGGGCGGTAATGGTTGGATAGGGTCATGTCCGAGGGGGTTGGGACGTGGGGCCGTGGTGGGGGCGGGGGATGAGAAAAGGGCGGGAGTGGGAGGGAGGCCAAGGTTTGGCGGGGGGAGGGGGGGAGGAGGAGGGGGTAGTGGAGGGCGTGTGGATAGTGATGGTAGGCTGAGGGTTGGGTCTTTGAATATAGGAACCCTTCAGGAAGAGAAGGATCAATATTGCGTGTGTTCAAGAGACCAAGTGGGTAGGGTCTAAGGCTAGGAAGGTGGATGGTTATAAGCTGTGGTACTCTGGGAGCGAGAGGCGTAGGAATTGAGTTGGCATCTTAGTAGATGAAGAGCTTAGAGGTCAGGTAGTAGAGGTGAAGAGGATCAACGATAGGTTGATGACTATTAAGTTGGTCATTCGGTGGGAACGGAGGGGGAGAAGAAGATGCGGTTTTGGGTGGCTTTGGAGGAGGTGGTGAGAGGCGTACCTAGCTTGGAGAAGATTGTTGTAGCAGGAGATTTCAACGGGCATATCGGGGCGTTACCGGGAGGCTTTGGTGATGTGCATGGTGGTTTTGGTTTTGGGGAGAGAAATGAAGAGAGGGCTACTCTATTGGAGTTTGCGAGGTCCTTTGGGCTGGTGGTGGTGAACTTGGGCTTCCCGAAGAAGGACGATCACCTGATCACCTTTCGAAGCGCGATAGCCAGGACCCAGATTGACTTTTTCTTGCTTAGGAAAGAGGATAGGGCGTTGTGTAAGGACTGTAAGGTCATACCGAGTGAGAATCTTTTGATCCGGCATAGGCTCTTGGTTATGGATTTGGGTATAAAGAAGAATAGAAAGAGGAGGAGTAAGGAGTGTAGACCTAGAATTAAGTGGGGCAGCTTGACACCAGTGAATGCGTGGGAGATAGGGGAGAAGTTGGCGGGAATGGGGGTGTGGGAGTGTAGGGAGGACGTGGATTGTATGTGGGATAGGGCGGCTAGGTGCATTAGGGAGAATGCAAGTGAGGTGTTGGGTGTTTCTAGGGGCCTGGCCGGGCATCATCGGGGGGATTGGTGGTGGAATGAAGAGGTGGAGAAGAAAGTGGGGACCAAAAAAGGGGTGTATGCTAAATTGGTTGAGAGTAAGGACGAAGAAGAGAAGCGGGTAA
>NC_061122.1:122952579-122965067 GCF_002878395.1 Capsicum annuum | reverse complement strand
AGCTCACCGAGGACATGACCCTAGATAGGAAGGTCTGGAGGACGCGAATTAGGGCAGAAGACTAGGGCCGGTTTGGGTTGCTAGTGTAGGGAATTACCTGGTGGGTGTTGTGTGATGATTCTGTGTTCCATGTTTTATTACAAATCTGTGTGCTTTCCTCTGTCTTCTAATACTTATGGGTGCAGTATTTATGTTATGAAATCTAGTTCTGTGCTTTACTATGAGTTTGTGTGGTATCTCGTGACTTGAGCCGGGGGTCTATCGGAAACAGCCTTTCTACTTCTTTAGAGGTAAAGGTATGGACTACGTACATCTTACCCTCCCCCAGACCCCACTAGGTGGGAATACACTGGGTTTGTTATTGTTGTTGTTGTTGTGTTGCAATAGCTGTACAAGATGGGTAATCTGTTATGCAACTGATGATCTATATGTCATAACAGATGAATGATATGTTATCAGATTAAACATCTGTTATATAATTTGCAGTAGATGGTTAATCTCTTAGGATTCGGGTTTAGAGAACCAAAGAAACAGATGGGTAATCTGATGCAAGATATACCCCATCGCAATAGATGTCCCATATGGTGCATCAGATATAACATCTGTTGCACCAGATATAACATCTGTTCAATATCTTTCTTATCTTTGAGTAGAATTATTTTACTTAAAGATGACGTACTGCATCATCCGGATGGTTAAAGAGATCAGCCTTCTTAATATTGGTGTTGCTCTTTGCAACCAACCACCTAAACATACTTGGATAAGAAACCTCATCCGGATAATCCATTGACTGCTTTTGGAGGGAAGGAATGGCTTCAAATGCCCAAGCCTAAAAAATGTAAATAAGAAGCAAGCAAAAAAAATCATAATAACTATATTCAATATAAATTAATGAATGAGTAAAATTAGTGATTAATTTTACCATGATATCCCAAGGAAAACCGTATAATGTGGTTGTTCCTGAGGATAGCTTTGTCAGTAAAAATTGGACAGTCAAGTAGAAGCTGTCATATCCCCAGGAATAATTGTTGAATTTTTCAAAATTCTCAGTACGCCCCAACAAATCATCTTCTATGACCTTGTTGACGTCTCTTTCTAATATAACCGAATGGGCAAACCAAACTAAGCACAATTACTCCCTGTACTGCTCTGGTATGGTTTTATCCTCGAGATCTGTCAATAAATCTGATTCTTTGTAGCCACTTCGAGCAATGTCAAACAGCCCATCTATTTTCTCCTTGCATTTTCATGCCTTATATCTTTTGTGGGGTTGTGGTCCTTCTGGACAATGGCATCTCAAGCCCGACACTATCGCAAACTCTTCCAAGCCAAAACAAACAGGCATGCCACAATAGTTCATCCAGATTTCATCCATCTTCTTTTTGCTCCTCTCCTCTAGATCTTTATCATCCTTCGCGTACTTGATCCTACGCTTGAGAAGACCATATTAAATCATCATAGGGAAATAGATATGGGTAAAGGGGTCCTCAGAAAGCTCGAGAAAGCATCCAAAGCAGCTCTTCTTAAAAAGTTCACCTATGTTTTCGTTCTTCATAATTTTCATAAAATATTCAAAAATATTCCCCATCTGACATTTAAGTACTATTTGACCAGTTAGTTGTTTTCCTTCTGGGTCATTTATCAGTATCACAACTTGAAACTTGTCAATACTAAAAGTTTTGATAGGATAATGCTGAGATGTGGATATTAACTCACGCCCCGTCGGTGATCCATTATCATCATGTTGATGATCATCCTTTTTCTCTTTCTGACTCTCCAGTTCCTTTTCTTTCTCACTTTTATGTTCTTTATCACCATCTATGGAACCTTGTCTATCTCCCTCAATGTTGTTTTCACATCTTTCCTAATCTTTACTTTTCCCTGACTGATATTGTTCAAGAAGCTCCTCCGAATCCCTCTGTACTGTAGCCTTTTTTTAAGTGTTCAGACGTTTATCCACTTTAACTTTTTTTTCTTCTGAAAGACATGTTTTACCTATAGACAAAGAAAAACAAAAATTACATTACAATTGATATATGCATAGATTTTAAAAAATACATTACAAACACCATGAATACCGACACACCAATAGCCACCACCACAAACACCACCAACTAATGCCAACAAATAAACAAACACAATGAATACCGACACCACGACAAACACCACCAACCAATGCCACCATCGGTGCCACCATGACAAACACAAACACCACTACCACCACCACCAACACCACAAACACCATCCAACTATACCACGATAGTCAATGGAACACTGCGACGGAAACTAGGGATTTCTCGAGATTTTCCTACGATTTTACCATCAAAACTCAAAATTGTAAATCCATTCTCGAAGATAATACAACTAAAAATTTTATTTTTCATCATTAAATTAAAAGTCCTTATTTCTTAGGAAAAAAAATATAGAGCTCTTCTTGAACTCTGTTGCCTATGAAGATAAAGAAAATGACTGATACAAGCAAGAATGAAGTTAAAAATAACACCTATGTGGTTGGAAATGAGAAGAAAATAAATCTGTTGTGGAGGTTTGAGCAAATTTATTGAGTAGTTGTTGTCTATACAGTATTGTTGAGTGAGAATGAGAGAGAAAGATCCAGACCTCGAGAGTGAAATGATGAAATGTTTTGTATGGGTGGATTTGTATTTTGGAATAGAATGACAAGTAGTTTTGAAAATGTTAATTTGGTCTGAAATGATCTTAATTATTTTTAAAATCATAAAATAAATGTGTAATTTTTAACCCTCTCATCATGCAATTGCCAAAAGGGAAATTCAATTGAAATTGTATAAAAACAATTGAAGTTGTAGTTGACCGAGTACTCTAGGAGGCAACCTTGTGAAAACTCACCCCTGGTCCTTGATTAATCAATTTAGGTACTATTAGTCTAACATATGAACTCAATTGAAATTGTAAAAAACAAATGTTCAATATGTTGTGTCAGATTTCTCATCCGTTGTAAATTATCAATAAGATTAGGTAACAACAGATTACGAATCAGATGGAAATTATAAAACAGATTAAGTTATCTATTGCTACAGATTATCCATCTGTTGTAAATTATTAGATGGGTTGTCATATGTTGCAACAAATTAGCCATATTTTGTAAATTATCAAATAGGCGTTGCCATCTATTGTGGCTGACCCTATGAGAACTCACCCCTAGTCCTAGATTAATCGATGGTTTACCCTATGAGAACTCACCTCTAGTCCTAGATTATTCAATAAAGGTATTAGTACCCTAGTACTAGATTAATCAATTAAGGCATTAGTCTAACATATGAGGTAGTAAGAATCAATTCAGCTCATAGTGATCGATCGACGACTCTATCGGGAGAAATACAGTACCGTCTAATTATGCAATTGATAAAAGACTCAATTAAAATTGTAGTTGACCCTATGAGAACTCACCCTTAGTCCCATACTACTCAATTAAGGTATTAGTACCCTAGTCCTAAATTAGTCAATTAAGGTATTATTCTAACATATGAGGTAGTAAGAATTGATTCGGCTCAAAGTAATCGATCGACGACTCTGTTGGGGAGAACGCAGTACCATCTCATTATGCAATTGCCAAAAGACTCAATTGAAGTTGTAGTTGACCCTATGAGAACTCACCCCTAGTCCCAGACAATTTAATTAAGGTATTAGTACCCTAGTCCTAAATTAATCAATTAAGGTATTAGTCTAACATATGAGGTAGTAAGAATCGATTTGGCTCAGAGTGATTGATCGATGACTCTATCGGGAGGAACGCAGTACCATCTCATTATTCAATTGACAAAAAACTCAATTAAAGTTGTAGTTAACCCTATATGAACTCACCCCTAGTCCCAGACTATTCAATTAAGGTATTAGTACCCTAGTCCTAAATTAACCAATTAAGGTATTAGTCTAACATATCGATTCGGCTCGGAGTGATCGATCAACGAATCTGTTGGGAGGAATGCAGTACCGTCTTATTATACAATTGCCAAAAGACTCAATTAAAGTTGTAGTTGACCCTATGAGAACTCACCCTAGTCCCAGACTATTCAATTAAGGTATTAGTACCCTAGTCTTAGATAAATCAATTAAGGTATTAGTCTAACATATGAGGTAGTAAGAATCATTTTGGCTCAGAGTGATTGATCGATGACTCTGTCGGGAGAAACACAGTACCATCTCATTATGCAATTGTCAAAAAACTCAATTACAGTTATAGTTGACGCTATGAGAACTTACCCCTAGTCCTAGACTATTCAATTAAGGTATTAGTACCCTAGTCCTATATTCATCAATTAAGGTATTAGTCTTACATATGATGTAGTAAGAATCGGTTTGGCTCAGACTAATCGATCGCCGATCTGGTCAGGAGGAACCCAGTACGATCTCATCATACAATTGCCAAAATACTAAATTTAAGTTATAGTTGACCCTATGAGAACTCACATTCAATTAAGGTGTTAGTGTAATATATGAACTCAATTGAATTATATATAAATAAATGTTCAACTTGTTGCAACAGATGTCTTTTTTGTTGGATCAAATCAAATAGATTATGTAATCTGTTGCAACATATTATCCATGTATTGTAAACTATCAAATAGATTAAGTCATTTGTTGCGATAGATCATGAATTTGTTGTAAGCTATCAAACAGATTAAGTCATCTATTGCAATAGATTACCCATCTATTGTAAATTATCAAATAGGCGTTGTCATCTATTGTAATTGACATTATGAGAACTCACCCCTAGTTATAGATTAATTAATTAAGGTATTAGTTGAACATATGAGGTAGTAAGAATCGGTTTGGCTTAGAGTGATAGATCGACGACTTTTGTCGGGAGAAATGTTGTCCCATCTCATCACGCATTTGCCAAAAGACTTAATTAAAGTTGTAGTTGACCCTATGAGAACTCACCCCTAGTCCTAGATTATTCAGTTAAGGTATTAGTTGAATATACAAGGTAGTAAGAATTGGTTTATCTCAGAGTAATCGATCAATGACTCTTGTCAGGAGGAATGCAGTACCGTCTCATCATGCAACTGCCAAAAAACTCACTTGAAGTTGTACTTGACACTTTGTGCTCATTTATCCATCCCTAATTCCACCTATATCAATGTAGGTATTATTATTAATCTTAACATTAAGTCAATGAGAACATATTTCAACTCAGAGTGATCGATCGACGGCTCGGGTCGTGATGAACGCAATACTAACACCATGCAAATACAATGACTCAATTGGATTTATAGTTGATCCTGTGATCTCATTAATTCATCCCTTGTTCCACCTAGATCGATGTAGGTACTATTATTAATATTAACATTAAGTTAATGAGGATCTTATTCTTTCATCCCTAGTTTATCCTAAATCAATTGCAATGAAATTTGTTGCAACAAACAACTGAGCAGATGGAGAATTTCAAACAGATAACAATATATATTGTAACAGATGACATTTCTTATTTAATTATCAAATAGACATTTGCATCTGTTATGACGGATGACTAAGATGTTGGAAATTTTCAAACAGATATTGCTATCTATTATAACAGATGACGATTCTGATTTATTTATCAAATGACATTTCCATCTGTTATCACAGATGACTGAGCTGTTGGGATTTGTCAATCAGATAGCTAAATCTATTGCAACAGATGACATATCTGTTTGAAAATGTTTTTGTTTTCTTTTAATTTTAATGCAAGCTACTGTCCGAGTAGATAAAGTAGTAGTACTACTAAAGGCGGTAAAAAATATTTCTTAGATAACTCAAAAATCTCATTGAGTAGTCTTGTCCTGTCTTTTCAATGTCACCCGTTTTCTTCCTCATTCCCCTCAAATTATTAGTGAATATTAATTAATGAAAATTGAAACCCCTAATATTTCTTCCATTTCTTATTGACTTGGCACTCCCATCAAGAAAATATTAATTAGGGGTTTATTTTACTACCAAATTAGCCTTATTAATTATGCTTTGAAAATATAAATTTGAATAAATACACTTTGTTTATTCATTTAATATTAAGGGTAGTACATCTAGAAATTAGAATTATCTCATCTCTCCTCTCCTCTTCTTCAGCCATAAATCTCTCATCTTTTTTTTCCTATCCTCTTTAGGGTTATCGCAGCCTTTTTTTCTATCCTTTTTCTCAAAAATTTTTGTTCGGATCTAAACCGATCGATATCCATATCTTAGATTCCTCAACTGAAATGCTATTTTGACCCCTTTTGTGACATTAAGGTATGATATGATTCACTATTACTCTTTCATTCTCGTATTCTTCTTGCAACTTTATTTACATCTTTTTATTTATTTAATTACCATTTTCCCGTATTATATTTATTTAAAAATTTGAAGGAACTTTTAATTGTTGAATAAACATACCGAGAATTTTTATTATAAGATGCAAAAAAATTCATCCGTTAGGAGAAGTTTAACAGCCTTATTGGCAGTATCATTTTTTTATGTATTTTGTTTGTTTCTTTATTGTTGATGCTGTTATTGATGTTGTTGGTGGGGTTGGAATTGTTTGAACTTGTGGTATGGTGTGGTTTAGATGGTGGGTGCTTCTTAGCTTAAAAATAGTGGAGTTCAAACAATCAACACAAGGAGTAACGGAGAAAAAAATAAAAAGTCTAAAGTGAATAAGAAGAGAAGAGTTGGTTACCTAAATTTTAAAAATATATGTTGAGTAGGAATTGAACTCAAGACCAAAAGAAATAAATAGCCTTAAGCACCCATAAACAACAAGTAGGATAACCAAACAACTCTTACTATGGGTGCTTACTAATTAGATAATATAAGTTATTTTCTTTATTTCCACATACATATATAAAGTTCAATGTGAGTTCAGTCTGTTCTCGTGCACTCGGAGGACTCCATGTGGGTCCATCCCTTATTGTTGATGGTGTTGAAACATAGGATGTATGATTCTTTGTTGTCGATGATGTTGTTAGAACAAATGTTGTTGTTTTCTTTGTTGTTGATGTTTTTTATTTGTTGTTTCTAGTTTATGCTATTGTTGATGTTACAACAGATAGAGAAACTGATGGAACAAATCAAACCATCAGCAAGGCTGCTATGTATTCCAACGGACTCCATATCTATTGCATCTGACTCCATATCTGATACAACAGACTCCACTTCTGATGCAAACTATCTGTGATTTAATGCAATATTATTGAAACTATCCGGTATTTATGTGTTGTGTGTGTTACTTAAATAAAACCGGTGACTTTATTAATATGTAAATTAAAAAAAATGGATTTAAATACAACATTTTATCTTTTTGTTGTATTTCCGAAAGAAACAAATTGGTAATCTATTGCAAAATATATTCCACCTATCAGATAACTTGCAACATATGGATAATCTGTTGAAATAGATGGATATATCAGTTTGCTTTTCCATCAGCTGTGGCGTCTGTTGGAACTTGCTAGTCATCTGTTTATTCGATTTCATCGAGAGCAATAGATTTTTCTGAACACTTCTTGGCCAAACTCAATTTTCTCTCTTGGATTGCTTCTCTTTTTTTCTTTGCATCCTTCAAGATGGCCTCCAAATTCAATTTTTGCCCTTAATACGATAGCAAAAATTTAGTTTGGTTGAAGGATGCAAAGAAAAAAGGAGAAACAATCCAAGAGTAAAAATTGAATTTGGCCAAGAAGTGTTTTGAAAAATTGATTGCTCTTGATGAAATTGAATAAACAGATGACTAGCAAGTTGCAACAGATGCCACAGCTAATGGAAAGACAAATTGATATATCTATCTATTGGAACAGATTATCCATATGTTGTAAGATATCTGACAGGTGGAATATATTTTGCAACAAATTACCAAGCTTTATCTTTTGGAAATACAACAAAAATATAAAATTTTGAATTTAGATCCATTTTTTTTCTAATTTACTTATTAATAAAGTCACCAGTTTTATTTAAGTAACACTAACACACACAACACATAAATCTCGAATAGTTTCAGCAATATTACATTAAATCCTGAATAGTTTGCTAATTACATCTTATCCCAGAATTTTGAATTGTGATACATATGTTAAGCAGTGATACATATATGGGATAGTGATACATATGTATATGTATCACTAATATATAAATATGTATACAATAGTGATACATATTGCATATGTATCTCTAGTAAATATGAATCTGGGATTTTATATAATTTTTTAAAACATTAAGGGATATTGTGTAATATGGTGTCTTAAATATGGAATTTGTATAATTTTTCCTTTTAAGGGATATAAACAGTGGTGGATTTTTGTTTGACTAAGTCCAGTCCCTTCCAATTCAATCATTTTATAAATAGGTCCCTCCAGCCTCCTTACTCACTCTTACTCACTCTCGTTCATTCTACTGTACTTACAATACTAATATGTCAGATCCAGATTCATATAAGAAGGTTCATATCGAGTCCTTGCAGGAACTTCAAAGGTAGTTTGATAAACTCCAGAGGGATTTGGCTGACTTTCGAGCAAGGCTGAGGAGGGACCTACTGCAGTCGGATGAAAACTGTTAGGTTGACAATAATAATAGTAATAATAATAATAATTAGGTTATGTTTTTTCTTTATTTTAGTGTATATATTTCTCTTTTTTTTATATCCGATCTACGTATAAGGGATTCAAAAAAATCCATGTATATGTTTGGTTTGGTTTGATCAATTTTGAATTTTTAATTCATATTAAATATTTAATTATCATTATATTTATTCCTTATTCTCAACATGTCGGCGGTTGGAGTTAGGGATACGGTCATGATGAGAAATTCTCCTAAAAATGGTTCATTAATAAATAATAAGGAACTAAATGATATTATAATCGTAAAATAAAGATTATCTAATTTTAAAAAAGTCACAACATTGGATAAATCTAATTAAGATATGTATATATGATGATATGATTTTTAAGAAAAAAGTTAATGAATAGTCGTGACTGTGACTTTTGTCTAAACACATTCAAAAAACAAACAAAAACAAAAAACGCTTTTAATTCATCAAATTCCTCATCTGTTGCGACTTATGAATCTGTTAGAAGAAATCAAAAAAGCTCCTTAAACAGATGGTCAACTTATAGCAATAGATGGTATATTTGTTGAAACAGATGGGTTATCTAATGCAATAGATATACAATATGTTGCCACAACTCAATTAAAAAATTGTTATTAAAGAAACAGAACAATTATTGAAAGCCAGTTGTATTCGATTTTTAAATTAAGAAAAAGGTTATTTAAATTTAATAAGCTGAAAAGCCATGACTTGTCACAATAATAAAAAACTCACCACCAGCTTGATTTAATTAAATCATTTCTTTTCACAGAAAAGAATAAGGAAATAAATGATAAAAACACAATTTAAATCGTAAAAAACTCACCAAAAATATTCTTGTTTTTAAATCTTCTTTATTAATTTATATAATTAAAAAGTCAAAAAATTTGGATGTCATCAATATAATTTATTTTTTAAAAAAGATATATATATTATATGTTGCAATAGATATATTATCTAATGCAACAGGTTAACTATTTGTTGCAACGGATGAAATATCTAGTGTAACAGATTATTTATCTGATGCAACAGATATATAATCTGTTGTCCAACTCGGTGTAAAAAAAATATTTCCTGGGAAGAACTAATTATTAAAAATAATAAAGTTGAAAAGTTATTACTTATCATAATATTGATTAATTTAATTAAGTCATAACTTTTTACAGTAATCAGGAATATCATTAATAAATAGAGGTGAATAGTTGCGATTTTTTCCCTAACTCATTGAAGTTCAATTCTCTATAAATAGGTCCCTCCTTACTCAATCGTTCGTTCTACTACACACTATTTATTTTTGGCTCTTGTTAGACCGTCAACTACTTTCTCTTCAAGGACTTGATAGCTTTTCCTGTCTCTGGTAAGTTTTTTTCTTGATTTTTGTGTAATTATATGTTGTATTACATTACATTCGAATTTTTTCCTTTCTTTAATTTTGTGTTTACATGTGTGTTTTGTCAACTTATGTGTTTTTTAGATATGGCTGATCCTGTGTGAGATGTCGCTATTTTATGAGACGCCAATAGGGAACTGCAGAAGGAGGTTCATGACCTGCATTGGGAGTTGGCTGTCGTCACAGTAAAGATGCTGCGGGAGATTCGCAGGCTGCGGAGGGTACTGCTGCTGCCTTTTGAAGATTGGCCGACTAGCCATACAAATAATAATGATATTACTAATGATGATAATAATAATTAAGCTTTTTTCTGTTATCTATATTTTTTTTTTGTTTTTTTTATAAAAAATTATATTTGATGCACTTGACTTTTTATTTCTTATTTAATTTTTGTACTGTCTATTTCTATTTCTTAATGAATGACATATCTACAATTAAGGAATAATTTGATTCCATTATCAATAGCAAGAACATATGAGTTATCTGTTAGGTTTTGTGTGTGACAGGAGCTATATCTGAATTTTGTTGTTCGAAACATATTAGTAATCTGATGAAACAAATTATTTATCTGTTGAAATAGATTACTAATCTGGTGCAACAGAATACCCATCTATTCGATTCATATTATGGGCACCTAAAACCCTTAAACATGAATCCATCCAACATGAGTCTACTATTACAACAGAACATTTATTTGTTGCCGCTGATAATGGATCTGTTTAAACTGATTACTCTTGTATTGTATTCATGTTCGCGTGCAAGCTATTGTTGAAAAAAACAATACACTTGCAATTACTCAGATTCAACTAAAAAGTATAATCTGACTTACCAAAGTCTCCTCTCAAGTAAATTCTAAAGTTGAAAGTGATTTACAAAACAAAATTTGACATAAGAATTTGGTCAAAGAGCAGCAATTAGGGTAACAAAAACAACAACAACAACAACAACAATGGTCAACAAGAAGAATACGAAGATGATAGTGAAGTATAAGATGTTTATAATGAATCAAAAGATGATAAATAAAGAAATAACAATAATGAACAACAAATATCATGAAGAGAGAGAAAATAACAACGGATGAGGAGAGAGAAAAAGGCACCTTTTTCCTTTCGTTCCCCGTTATATATTAACTAACATTTGGATCAAAATATAAATTTAAAAACTTCTGGGTTATTTTAAAATTTCCAACACTTTCTTAAACCATAATTAAGTAATTGTCACCTCTACTCAATTATTAAGGTTTGTGTCACCTACACCTCATTTTAAAACTCTTTTGTCACCTGTGGCCCAAACCCTCGACTTACCCCATCAATATCGTATTCATCAAATTTACCTAATTGTTCACCTTAAATTTTCTTTTTGGTTCTTCTTTTTCCTCCACTATTTTCGCTGCCAATTTTCTAATAATCCTCTTTTCTCCTTTTTCCTTGCCACCTTTGATCACATCCATCATCAAAAGTTATGCGGTAACATAATTTGAACAGTCAACATAAAATTATTCAAAAGAGCATTTTTCTTTCACGGTTAGAACTGCTAGACACATGGACTCAAAACATAAGTATGTATTAAATTCAGACAAGCACCTTGTTTGTGTAAAAAATTGTTTCTTTCATGAAACCAGTAAGCTATTTGAAATTCTTGTATATTTCAATTTTCTTGTATTATAGGTCTGGAAGGCTACGCAGCTTACCGCAAGCCTCCGATCCTGCAATTTGGTATTTGTAGTTACTTTTGTATATGCTATGAATACAAAAAAGACTTTTTCTCTGTCTATCAAAACTCTAGTACTTTACATCATCTACTTGACTAAATTAATGCCAACTCTCATGTCAAATTTTTTGTATTCCCCTTTCCGACGCTTAATTTATTTCAAAAAACCAAAATCCTTTATTCTTTTCGTGAAGATCTCAAATATTTTATTTATGTCAATAGAAATATCACAGCCCATAAATGAGGTTATGATGACATTTATCATGGACCAAACTTGATAAATGCGCCAATCACCTAAAAATAAAGAAAAAATTAAAACAACAATAAAATGAAACAAGGTGAGACTTCTCAAATGAAGTCAACCATAATATAGATAAATACGGGAGTCTGAACAAAATAATATAAAATTTTAGAGATAGTGTCACTAGTGTATGAGCATCTGATATATAACTGAATCTGAATAATACATAACCTATCTTCAAAATAGAAATAAAGAGAACTTATAGATAGCTAAGGTCTATAATCAACATTAAAAAGCGTAGAGTGAGATAGTACCTTCAGAAATCACCAACTCAACCACACGAATTAGCTTCCACATGTCATACTCGTGCTAGAATCTAATTCAAAAGGGTATAGTAGGAGTGAGTACGACCACTTATACGTAGAAGGTGTCATAGGCCAACTGAGCAAAGCAAAAAATAATCTAAGTAAAGAAAATACTATGAGCACGCAACCTGCAAATAGAAAAGTTCCTGTAATAATATAAGAAAATAAAATACTTTGAGCACACAATTTGCAAGTAGAAAAGTTCCCATA
>NC_061122.1:122890368-122949579 GCF_002878395.1 Capsicum annuum | reverse complement strand
CCATACAGAAACTCATACCATCTCTACTTATAATTCTAATATATATATATAACACCAGAAAGATTAAACATACATGAAAGTATGGATAGAAGCTAACTACATGAGTAACACGTAAATAATACATGATGTGCATATGCAATGCAATGCAATGAATAATGAAGTAGATAATTGAAAGTCATTGCATGACTTCTTATATACACCTATCAAGCCTCATATTCCCAAAATAGGATCCATAATGGGGGGTTCGCAACCCGTATACTATCTAAAATTTTAACTAATCTTATCTCATGAGTAAATCTACTTAACCGACACATCTCTCAGTTTAGGCATTTTCAAAAGTGTCTCATTTTCTTTCAAGATATAAATGTTCCTCACTGGTATCGATATCACATGAATATGTCTATGCAATACCCAAAGTTTTCAAGCTTTGAGTTTGCATAGATAGGTCATAAAATGTGTGTTTTAATTTCTCAAGTCCTACCTTAATTTGAAGTGGTGAGAAAGAGTTACAAAATTTTCTAAGGACCTTTCTTACTTTCATGATACCAACCCTAGTAATAAGTCGTTACAACACATGACGAGTCATCACATATGAGTCATAGTCACTTTAGTAGAGGCCCTAGATTTTTTCCCAGTGACGACGAGTCTAGATAATGACTCATTAAGGGACTTAACAAGTCATGGTGTGGACTCATTATCAAGATAATGAAGTATCTCGAGCCTCAGCCGAGAGAAAATGAGACCATCCTATGACTTGTTATCAGTCCTAATGGGTCGTTAGGAGGACCCGTTACCATAATAGTGATCAACACAGAAATATAATCTTAGACTATGACTGCTCCTCATGACTCATGGTCAGCTCGAACTAGTCTTAGGAAGGGGAGTCGTGGTTAGGACAGTGAAGGCTCATACTTAGAGTCTCACATTATGAATCAGACTACAAATTGTAACCATTCGTGATAAGTCGTAGGGTAAGTTGTAATGACTAGAAACCAAAAATACTAGGGTTTTTGGTAATTTCCACCCCTTCCTAACGTAAGCACACTTCGTTACCCTTCCAAAAAATCAATTATCAATGGTGAATATTACCCTAACCTCTCATAACTTCATAAATCACTTCCCTTAGCAAAATAAAGCTATTTTTTTTCATAGAGCAAACTAGAGTTCATCAAGCAAGTTCAGTTTCCAAGAAGATCTCTTCAAGGGGTTGATTTCAGGAATGTGGGATTACATCAATGGGTCCCTTCCACCCATTGAGTCCTAAGATTTTCATAAATTTAAAAATACAAATCCTTTCCTTTTTTTATATTGGGTTTTCATGTTGAATATGAATTTTATCAACTCTCTGTCAGTTTTCTTGGTTATGTATATTTGAAAATATGTTCCCTCATGAGAATTGTGTTTCCATATGTTTGATAATCTCTATTATCCATATCATAATCAGTTATTGGTATATTGAGTATTATTTATAGATTTCTCATACTATGGTTGTTTACCATTTTCATAATCAATGCATTAGTTTGTGCTCATGGGTTATGAATATCCGATACTTAAAAACTCATGCATATATCAGCTCGCATATATTTGAGTATTTTAGATTATACTTGCATTGTATTTTTCTCAGAATCCCACGACTTTATAATATCAATATCAGTACATCTTTTAATTATATAGCAGAGTCATTTAGTTGGGAGTAACACTTAGCACCTAGTGAGCGTAGGGATGACGTCTCCCCCATCAGTTAGGCATTAATCGTTAGTAGCATTACCTAAGTTCAAAAATTACATTGACACTATAGGTTATAAAGGGTCCCCCATTAGAATAGGCATCACAGCTTATTCCATCGAGATATCAGAATTAGTGGATCCACGCCAGCCAGTGTTGGTGCCCTTCGCAAGGTACTGACACCCTTCCAATTGGACTTCAGGTCAGACCTCGATTAGCTCAGGTTAGGATATGTCAGTTTTAGTTAGCTCCCACAGTTTGTGGTTTAGTATACAAATGATGTTTAGTTGAGGTTTACTTGACCAAGTGTTTAGTGTATTAGTTATTCAGTTATTTAGATTATTTTAATATATGTTTATACTTGGTCTTGCATTCCATTTTTGTGTTCAAACATTCATGCTCTGGACATTTATGTATATCATCTAGCTTCCATCTCATATACCAGTACATTAAAAGTACTAATTGCATACTCTCTTTTATGCTATTTTATCTTATAACATAGGAACGAATGCTCAGTTTCCAGGTCGTACTTATTTCATTCCTCTACTACTGAGATGTAGCATTGGCGAGTCCTCAATAGTGGAGGACTAGTTATTATATTAGTTATTCATCCCAATATTTTTACTTTATGTTATTTAAATTAGTCAGAATTAGTTGGGGACCTTCCTCATCAGGTTTAGAAGCTTTTAGATAGTTAGCCAGTTATACATGTTTTTAGTGATGTATTTTAGTTACCGTTGATACTATTTTTGATCTTCAAATACTTTTAAATGACTTCCGCATAGTGTTTTGTTACCTTCTTTCAGTTTTTACAACTTATGCTAGATCAGGGGTTAGCTTGGGGTCACTTGTGATCTTAAGCACCATTTTACGACTAGAGGTTAGTCTTAGGTTGTGAAAAATATAGTTTTAGAGCATTATTTTTAAAGTTTCCTAAGTGTCTAAAGCCGCATTAAGTAGAGTCTTGTTCATGGGTGTAAAGTGCTCCGGACTTACGGGCGGGAGGCTGCAAAATATTTTTTTAGGAAAATCTTCTTTGTTTCAGTATTCATGTCGTGCGATGAAGTGTAAGCTCTATTAAACTTCTTCTTTTAGTTCATTCTCTACCATATATATAAAATTCCTCCTATAAGTGCAAACGAAAGAAAGAATGGAGACCAGGCAGCACCACCATCGATTCCCAAAGATAATTTGAATAAGTAGGTCTCTCACACTGAATACAAGGATTCTTTTACTGCCTTAGCCCAATCTATGGCTGCCCAAAATAATCAATAGGTTGTTGCCCCAGCCAACCCTATGGTATGCTTGGCAACGACCAAAATCTAGAATTTTACTCAAATGAATCATTTAGTATTCTCTAGATCTATGCTTTAGGAAGATCTATAGGAGTTTTTTTAACTATGTACAGAAAGAGACTGATATCATGTGTGTTACTCCGAGTGAGAGTGATGACTTAGTTGTCTACCAATTGCAAGGTGTAGCCCATACTTGGTTTTAAGCAGTAGAAAAAGGACTAGGGTAATGAAGCAAGGCCTATAGAGTGGGAAGATTTTTCTACTACTTTCTTAGACAGGTTCTTTCCACTTGAGTTAAAGGTGGCCAATGTGAAAAAGTTTATCCATTTAAAGTAGGGTAACATGAGTGTGAAGGATTATTCACTCAAGTTTACTTAGTTGGCGAGGTACGCTCCAAATATGGTGGTGGATTCATAGGGCTAAGATGAGTAAGTTCATTTCCACTGTTTCAGAGGATGTTCTCAAGAGTGCAGAATATCTATGTTGATTAAGGAGATGGACCTCTCTAGGTTGAACGTTCATGCTCAAAAGATTGAGAAAAAAAAGATTAAGGAAAGGGAAAGGGAGAATAAAAGGTCTGGAACTGGTAGTTTCAACTTTTCTGAGTAGATGACAAATAGTGGGAATCATTCTCAGTTCCATTAAAAATCTTCATCTCCAACCCTATTTTTTGCCAGTGCTCCAGTACCTATGTTTAGATAGGACATTCGAGATAGAGCACCAGGATTTAAGTCTTAGAGTAGTATGAATAGTGGTTGCACTAACCTTGATTGTAGGAAGTATGGTAAGAACCACAAGGCTGAGTGATTGGTAGGAAGTAATGTATGTTTTGGGTGTGGCAAGACAGGCTAGAGAATAGGGAACTGTTAAGCAGGTATGTGGAAGGACAGGAATGATCATCAACAGGGGTAGATTAACTCCTCATTAGTCCAAGTAGGTCACTTGTCTCGGCAATGTGCCACTTCTAACGCCACCAGTGGACAGCACTAGAACTGACTCTGTGCCCTTCAGACTCGATAGGATAAAAAAGGTTCTCCTAATATGGTTACTGGTAGGTTATTGGTCTTTCACATTTATGTATATGCATTGTTAGACCCCAGAGTTATATTTTCATTTGTGACTCCCTATATAGCAGTGGACGTCAGTCCTAAAGTCTTACCAGAAACTTTCTCAGTATCTACCCCAGTTGGTAGTTCTATTATAGCAAGACGGGTGTATTGAAATTGCCCAATCTCAGTATCTCAGGAAATTACCATAGCCAATCTTATATAATTAGAGATTATTGATATTGAGATCACTCTTAGAATAGATTGGGTCTACTTTAGGTATACCTCAGCTGACTGTAGAAATAGAATAGTTTAGTTCCATCTTCCTAATGAGTCAGTCATAGAATAGATGGGTAGTACCTCAGTGCCTATAGGTCGATTCATCTCATACCATTAGAAAATAAAGATGATACCCAATGGTTGTATCTATCACCTTATCTAAGTTAAGGACTCAAGTTTTAAAATTCCAAGTCTTGAGTCAGTTCCAGTAGTTAATGAGTTTCCAGAAGTATTTCCTGAAGACCTATCTGGGGTTCCTCCTAGAAGGAAATTGATATCAAGATAGATATCCTTCCATACACCCAACCTATTTCAATTCCACCTAATAGAATTGCTCCAGTTGATCTTAAGGAATTGAAAGAATAATTGAAAGATCTCTTTGATAAGAGCTTTATTAGGCCTAGTTTCTTTCCATGGGGTACCCCAATTCTCTTCATGCGCAAGAAAGATAGTTCCCTAAGAATGTGGATTAACTACTGTCAGCTGAAAAAAGTCACAGTTAAGAATAAGTACCCTCCCCCCAAATTGATGACTTATTCGACCAGTTTCAGGGTGAAAATTATTTCTCTAAGATATACCTCAAATCTGGCTATCATTAAATCAGAGTCTGTGAATGTGATATCTCGAAGACATCTTTTAAAACTTGGTATAGTCACTTCAAATTTGTAGTTATGTCTTTTGTACTAAGGAATGCTCCAGCAACTTTTATGGACTTGATGAACAGGGTGTTTAAGTAGTATTTAGACATGTTCATTATAGTCTTAATATATGACATTCTCGTCTATTCTCGTAGCGAGAGTAAGCTTGCAGACCACTTACAAATTAGTTTGTAGACCATCAAAGATCACTAGTTATTTGCTAATTTCAACAAGTGCAAATTCTGGTTGAAATCAATAGCTTTCTTCAATCACATTATTTTCGGTGATGGTATTCGAGTTGGTCCTCAAAAGACCGAAGTAGTAAGAAACTAGCCTAGACCCATCTCTCTATCAGATATTAAGAGTATTTTTTCTTTATATAGTTACTATAGAAGGTTTGTTGAGGTATTTTCTTCTATATCTCTCATATGTCTAGACTAACTCAAAATAAAGTCAAATTTCAATGGTCTGATTCTTGAAAGAAGAGTTTTCAGGAGTTGAAGACTCAACTCACTTCTACTCTAATTTTGATCCTACCAGAGGGCTCAGATGGTTTCATAGTTTATTGTAATACTTTTAAAGTCGGTCGTGGTTGTGTGTTAATGCAACAAGGCAAGGTTATAGCGTATGCCTCTAGACAACGCAAACCTCATGAGAAGTACTACCAGAATCATGATATTGAGTTGAAATAGTTGTCTTTACCTTAAATATTTGGAGGCTTTACCTTTGTGGAGTCCATGTTGATGTGTTTACTGATTACAAGAGTTTGTAGTATGTGTTCACCAAGAATGACATAAATCTCCATCAGAGAAGGTGGTTAGAATTATTGAAAGACTATGATATGAGTGTGTTGTATCATTCGGGTAAGGCTAATATTGTGGCCGATGCCTTTAGCAGATTTACTATGGTGAGTGTTGCCCATGTTGAGAATAATAAGAAAGAGTTAGTTTATGAGGTTCATCAGCTTGCTAGTAGTCCATGAGGTTCATCAGCTTACTAGATTAGGTGTTCGATTGGTTGATTCATCTAAAGGTAGTGTTTGGGTTCAGAATGGTTTGAAATCTTCTCTGGTTTTGGAGGTATATGAAAATAAATATAGAGACCTTATTTTGGTTATGTTGAAAGAGTTAATCCAAGATTAGAAGGTTGAATTTTTCTCCCAAAGGTAAGATAGTATACTTTGTTATCAGGGAAGGTTATGTATTCTGAATGTAGATGAGTTAAAGCAGTGAATATTAGTAAAGGAGCATAGTTCACATTATTCTATTAACCTAGGAGCCACTAAGGTTTACCTCATTCTATAGGAAGTATATTGGTGGAATGGTATGGAGAAGGATATACAGAAATTTGTGACTAGGAGTCTAAATTGCCAACAAGTTAAGGTTGACCATCAAAGATCTGGTGGCACTCTTCAGGAATTCAGTATCCCACCTTGGATGTGGGAAGTGGTGAATATTGACTTTGTTATAGGGTTACCTCGTATGTATTATCAACATGACTCTATTTGAGTTATTATGGACAGAATGAACAAGTCAACTTATTTTTTGCCGGTTTAATACTTCATATTCAATCGAGGATTATGCTAGACTCTATCTCAAGGAGTTGGTAAAGTTACATAGAGTCCCATTGACCATTATTTCAAATAGAGGTACCCAGTTTACCTCTTATTTCTTGAATGCTTTCCAGAAGGGTCTTGGTACCCAAGTGTGTCTCAGTATGGATTTTTACTCTCAGATCGATGGTCAGGCAGAAAGGACCATTCATACTTTAGAGGACATGTTGAGGGCTTATGTTATCAACTTCAAGAATAGTAGGGATGTCCACTTGCCTTTGATAGAGTTTGCGTACAATGATAACTATCACTTGAATATTCAGATGGCCCTATTTAAGGCTCTATGATAGGAGGTCCATATATCCTATTGATTGGTTTACGGAAAAGCTACTTTAATAGTGCCAAATATAGTGTATGAGGTGATGGAAAAGGTTCAGTTAATTTGAGAAAGGCTAAAGAAAGCTCAGAGTCAACAGAAATCCTATGCATATGTAAGGAGAAGGAATCTTGAGTTTGATGTTGGCGATGTGGTGTATTTGAAAATTTCACCCATAAAAGGGGTGAAGAGATTTGGGATAAAAGGGAAGCTCGGTACTTTCTATGTTGTCCCATATAGGATTTTGAGCAATTTTGGGAGGGTAGATTATGTGTTAGAGTTGCCTGTATAGTTAGCATCAATGCACCCAGTGTTCTTATGTCTAATTGCTAAAGAAATGCATTAGTCTGCAACTTCAGAGTTCCTTTAGAGGGTGTGGGCGTGGAAGATAGTCTCTCCTATGAATAAGTCGCAATGAGATCCTTGACCATCAGATTCGTAGGTTGAGGAATAAAAAAGTTTTGTAAAGAAATCTGTCAGTTAAGGGAGCTACTTGGGAAGCAGAAGCTGATATGCGAGTCAAGTACCCTTATCTTTTCTCTATGAACCTAGTTCCAGCTTGAGGTAATAGTTTTCTTAACTAATTAATTCTCTTATTTTGTATCTCAGTCCATCAAGCAAAATGCTCATGTCACAGAATGAATTCTTTTATTAAGTATTGTCCATTTATCAGTTACAGGTTCAGCTGTTAAGCCATGATTCAAGTCATAAGAGTTCAATGCATAGTCTCAGTTTTTCCCTACTATTCTAGTTCATATAGTTTTATTTGGGGAAAAGTGATTCTAAGGGGGAGATATTGTAATACCCTAAGTTTTACAGCTTTAATTTTACCAAGATAGGTCATAAAACTTTTGTTCGAATGCCACAGGTCTCACCTTAATTTGAAGAGGTGACAAAGAGTTATGAAATTTTCCAAGTACCTACTGACTATGATGATAACAACCCTTGTAACAAGTCGTTACCACACATGATGAGTCATTATGTATGAGTCATAGTCACTTCAATGAAGGCCCCAGGTTTTGTCCCAGTGATGATGAGTCTAGATCACGACTCGTTAATGGACATAACAAGTCATGGTGTGGACTTGTTATCAAGGCAATGAAGGATCTCTAGCCTCATCCCAGAGAAAATGAATCTTTATTAGTCCTAATGGGTCATTAAGAGGACCCATTACCATAACAGTGATCAACACAGAAATGTAGTCTTAGACTATGACTGCTCCTCATAACTTATGTTCAGCTCCAACGAGTTGTAGGAAGGGGAGTCATAGTCAGGACAGTGAAGGCTCAGACTCAAAGTCTCAGGTTACGACTTAGACTATGACTCTTAGCAAATCCTGACGAGTCGTAGGGTGATTCGTATATGCTGGGAACCTAAAATTATTATATCGTTTAAAATTGATTTTTTGGTAATTTCAACCCTTTCTTAACCCAAACCTACGTTGTTTACCCTTCTAAAACATCAGTTATCAATGGTAAATATTACCCTAACCTCTCATAACTTTATAAATCACTCCCCTTAGCAAAATAAAGCGATTCTCTTCTTCCTCAAAGCAAACTAGGGTTTATCAAGCAAGTTCAGGTTCTAAGAAAATCTCTTCAAGGGGTTGATTTCAGGTATGTAGAATTTAATCAATGGGTCTCTTCCACCCATTGAGTCCCAAGAGTTCCCCAAATTTACAAATATAAATCCTTTTTTTTCTATTGGGTTTTCATTTTGAATATGTATTTTATCAACTCTCTCTCAGTTGTCTTGGTTATGCATCATAAAAATATGTTCCCTCGTGAGAATTGTGTTTCCATATGTTTGACAATCTCCATTGTCCATACCATATTAGTTATTGGTATATTGAGTACTATTCATAAATTTCCCATACTATGGTCAGCTTACCATTTTCATGATCAGTTGTATTAGTTTGTGCTGGTGGGTTATAAATACCCGATACCTAGGAACTCAAGCATATATCATCTCGCATGTAATTGAGTATTTTAGATTGTACATGTACTGTATTTTTATCGAAACCCCAGGACTTGATCATATCAGTATCAATGCATATTTTAGTTATATTTCAGAGTCATTTAGTTGGGTGAAACACTTAGCACCGAGTGAGCGCTGGGATGGAGGTTCCCCCATCTATTAGGCATGAGTTATTAGTATCAGTGCTTAAGGTCCAGAACTACGTTGCCACCGTAGGTTATAAGGGTTCCCCATTCAGTAGAGATATGAAACCCTAGCCTTTTGGGATATCAGAATTAGTAGATCAACGCTAACCAGTGTTGGTGCCATTGTGTTGGTGCCATTGGCAAGGTACCAACACCCTTCCAACTGGGTTACAAGTTGAATCTCGATTAGCTTAGGTTGGGGTATGTCGATTGTAGTTAGTTCCCATAATTTTTGGTTCAGTATTTAGATGATGTTCAATTCTGGTTTGCTAGACTAAGTGTTCAGTCTATCAGCTATTCAATTATTCAGATTATTTCAGTACATGATTATACTTGGTCTTGCATTTAATTTTCATGTTCATGCATCTCAGTACCTTTATGTATATCAGCTAGCTTCCATATAACATACCAATACATTTAAAGTACTAATTCTATACTCTCTTTTGTGCTATGCCATCTTATAACATAGGTTCAGTTGCTTAGTTTCCAGATCATACTTAGTTCATTCCTGTGCCACTCATCTACAACATTAGTGAGTCCTCATCAGTTGAGGACTAGCTATTATATTTTTTATTCATCCCAGTATTATTACTTCATGCTATTTCAATTAGTTTGAGTTAGTAGGGACTTGTCCCAACAACTCATAAGGTTTAAAAGCTTTCAAATAGTCAGTCAGTTAGACATGTTCTCAGTGATGTATTTTAGCTACCTTTGATACTATTTTAGATCTTCAAATAAATTTAAATGACTTTTGCACAGTGTTTTGTTACCTTCTTTTAGTATTTACAACTTGTGCCAGATTAAGGGTTCACTTGGGGTCAATTATGACTTTAAGCACCGTGTTACGACTAGGGTTAATCTCGGGCCTTGACAGTATGTATGCAATGAAGATATAATGTTCACAATCAAATTGTATGAAGATATACAATCCATTCAATACACATATAAGTGAGCTCAGAAATCACCTCAATATGTTGGCAATTCATGATATCTGTTCTAGTTGGGCACTATTGGAATACATAAGTATGTAAGACATCATAAATATCATATCAACCCATAATATAACTTGGGTATTTCAATCATGATAAAGGCAAACAGTGCTTAAATATGACTATAATATCTATTCAAGCCCTTACACGGACATCACATTAAGAAATAAGGCAGTGAAATGCACAAATGAAGCCAACAATGTCAAGTAAAACCCAAATAGGGGCAACATGCAGCATATAATATCATAAGTCAACAACAATATAACATAAGCCCCCAGATAGGCATAATGCAATAAATAATAGCTCAAAAATTACATCTCATATTAGTTTTGCGAATTTATAGTATGTTTTAATTATTTATTAACTATCCAGCCCACTCTAAAGAATGTTAAGTCATAATCTACATTGAGCAATCAAATTCAAGACTTAACTCCTTCAACACAGAGCCTTCCCCTTTTGAATGGCCTTGAAAACAATTACATAATTCAAATATAGAATCTTCTTATTAAAAGAAAGTTAATATACTCATATTGCCCATATTTGAGTTAGGTCCAAAACAGATTCAAAAAGTAAGTTTGAAAATGAAAGGGGTAAAACCAAAATGTTATTTTAGAATTACATATCCCCAAGGTTAAAGGAAACTATAGTTAAGAATCCACATGAAAATGAGGTCCAAATCGAAGGGAAAATATTTTAAAACTTTTTTGAAAAAAACCTCGAAAACCTATTTAAAATCGATGTTAAAAGGTGTTTTTTCAAAGACATAATCATTAAGAAATAATGAAAGAATGAATTTAGAAGTTACTCGAATGAGAAAATCGCCCAAAATCGAGGTCTCAAAGCTTAGAAATGGACGAAAGGAACGAAAAAAGTGAAAAAGGAGTACCTATATTTAGCAATGTCGCTTAGGCGGCCCTTTGGTCACCTAAGCGGCATCACCTAGGAATCCAAAATACTATTAAGGTGATAGTCATTTGCTATACGGCCTATCGCTCAAGTGTCCCTTTAGAGACTATGGCGCTTTTTCCAAGGCGATACACCCATCACTCAAGTGATGGTGCTGGTGGAATGGATTTTATCTAAGGTGACACTTTGTCCGCCTAACTGATACCGCTAAGGCAACCCGTGGAGAGCTCCAATGGTTGCACTAGAAACCAACAATAGCTGAAATCCAACCAAGTAATTATGACTCCGAATGGACCCTCGGGATATAATCGGGACCCCATGAAAACAAACCATATATGTTATTAGGGTATTTTCAGCATTCCATACTCAATGGAGATGCCAAATTTTTTATGAAGGATTGTTTTCAATACATTAACCCTTAGGACCCCTTTCCACTATTTTCAAATAGAGGGTCAAATATAAGGTAAAGGTTTTAAATCCAAAACAATCTCGCTACTAACCCAAATTCAAATTCCATACCTAATGGAACTATCCAAATTGCCATTTGACACTCAAACCAACAAATATTGACCAAAGTCAACTATATGGATTTTAAAGCCTTTAAGAATCACAAACACCTCCAAATCATTCCCGATTGCATTAAAAATCATGTGAATTATCTCCACACCCCCAAAATCACCATGTAGCAACTACGTAAAAGGGAATGATGGTCAAATCATATCAAAAGCAAGATTTCACAAATTAGGTTATTACAACATCCACCATTAAGACTCTAGTTCATCCTTGTACTAAAAGGCAAGGAAATACCTGAATTGGTAAAGAGCTGAGGGTAATTACTACACATGTCGGACTTGATCTCCTAAGTATCCTCCAAAACAAGATAGTGTCTCCACTGAAACTTAACTATATGAATATCTCTAGAACGCAACTATTTAACATCCCTGGCTAAAATGGAGACTGGCTCCTTTACAATGGCCAACCTCTCATCCAACTAAACTGAGTCCCAATGAAGCACGTGAGACTCATCTAGAATATAAAGTAGAAGCATAGATACATGAATCTGGATGAAGAGCTAAAAATTTCGAAAGTAAGGCCAACTCATAAACAACCTCTCCATTTATTTGAATATTCTCAAAAGGTCTAATGTACCTCAGGATAAGCTTTCCCCTCTTCCTAAACTCATTATGCCCTTCATGGGAACACATCAAGGAAGTCGACCTCTAATTCTTGAAACACAATCAAAATCAAAAGATTCCACCTTAGCCTTGCCACTTAGAACCTTACTTGAATCACCCTCAAACTATCATCATCAAACTAGTGAGCTCAAATCTGCTCTATCAAATAATACCTAGCATCAATAAAGGCTAAAACACGTTTAAATGTTTAAATATCAAGCCCAGTCATCTGATTAGCTAATAATTAGACCTCTAGGGCTAAAGGTCACTCTCGGGTGAAGAGATGAGATATACTTCTCATACTAGTCAACTTCTTGCTCAAGGAATTCGCAACCACATTAGCCTTACCAAAATGATAAAGATAAGTAAGATCATAATCCATAAGAAACTAAAGCCAACACCTATGTCTCATACAAAGATCTCGTTGATTGAACAAATACTGAAGGCTATGAAGATTTGAGAAAATCTCACAAGGAACTCCATACAAGTAATGTCGCCACAACTTTAACATAAATACTACGGCTGACAACTACAAATCATGGGTAGGGTAATTTCTCTCATGACGCTTTAACTGATGAGAGACATATATAGTTACCTTAATCTCTAGAATCAGCATCACACCTAAACCAATACCAAAATTATCACAAAATACGGTAAAACCCACACCCTTCATCGACAAAGTCAATATAGTAGCCAAAGTCAGTAACTCTTTGAGCTTTTAGAAGCTCTTCTTACAAGTATTTGGCCATTGAAATATAATTTTTTTTGAGTCAACTTGGTCAAAGGAGCCACAATAAATGAGAAACCCCTTACAAAATTCCAATAATAACCTACCAAACCAATGAAACTTCGATTCTTGATAGGAGAAGTAGGTCTATCCCAATTATAAATCATTGCTATCTTGGCTGGATCAATAATAATACTATCTTTGGCAATAATATGACCCAATTAATAGATAAAATCCAACCAAAACTAACACTTGGAAAATTTGGCATACAATTTCTCATCACGCAAGCTCTAAAGTACAATCCTTAAGCGTTTCACATGATCTCCCTTATTCACAGAATAAACCAAGATGTTATCTATAAATACAATCATAAAGGAGTCGAGATACCATCAAAATACCTGGTTCATCAAATCCATGAATGATGCAATGACATTGGTCAACCCAAAGACATGATTAAGAACTCATAATCTCCATATTAAGTCTAAAAGACTTTCTCTGAAACATCCAAAGCTCTAATCTTTATTTGGTGAGACCTAGATCTCAAATCAATCTTAGAAAACACAAAAAAATCCAAAAGTTGGTCAACATGATCTTCAATACTAGGAAGAGAATACTTGCTCATAACTATCACCTTTTTCAACTGTATATAATCAATACACATGTGCATAAAACTATTCTCTTTCTTCACAAACAAGATCGAAGCATCCCTAAGAGTTACACTAGGTCAAATAAAACCCTTACTCAATAAATTCTATAACTTCTATTTCAATTTCTTCAACTCAACTAAGTCCATCCTATAGGGAGGAATGGAAATGGACTTGGTGCTTGACTCCACATTAATAGCAAAATCAATAGGACGATCTGAAGGCATACTAGGTAAATCTATAGAAAACATATCCATAAACCCGCGAACAACTTGAATAGAAATCATAAGAGGTGGTGAGGAAATACTAGTATCACAGACATAGGCTAAATAAGACAAGCATCCCCTTTATACTATGCAACAAATACGTGAAAAATATATAACTCCATTAGTATCAAAATTAAGCATAGTTTTTTCAAGCTAACCTTGACACACTCAGAGTAGCTAAGGTCCTAATCTGGGCATAATAGTCCAAACTAGCATGATAGAGGGATAGACAATATATATCCAAAATAACATAAATCAACCATATCTAGGATAAACAAGTTGACCCAAGTCTCACGGCCTACAAAGGAAACTATACAAAATTGGTACACCTGACCCACCTCTAAAAAATCTCTTGTGGGAGTAGAAACATAAAGAGGCATAGCAAAGGGCTCATACGCAACAACAAAAATAAAATCAAAATATATAGATAGATAGGAGAATATTGACCTAAGGTCAAACAACACTAAAGCAGATCTTAAGCAAACTGGGATGAAAGCTTTAATAATTGCATCAGAAGTCTCTACCTCGAGTATCCTAGGAATATCATAACACTGACCATGTATGCTCCTAGAGTAAGTAACCTTTTGAACACTACCACAAGCTTCTTACCTCTCCCTTTAGTACCTCTAACACCACTAGAACCACCCTACAACTTTGTGAACCACCACTTATTGCAAAAATTAGTGTAAGGCAAAGCTGAGAACCCTATTGAGTGGGTTCATACACACATTGAGGATAATCCTTGGCAAAATGTAAAACCTTATCATATACAAAACACACACTATTGACTAAATCAATCTAAGGGTGAACAAATAAATTTATGACCACCCTCACCCAAAGAACTAAAACTAGAACATCCATTAGCATGACTTGATGCCTGGCTACCTAAAATCGCAGAACAAAAAGGTTTACCACCATATTCATGCAAATCATCTTGAACTAGACTACAATAATAACCACGGGAACCTCTACTCAGGAAACCTCTTCTATGGAAGGTGCAACAACTAAACTTGCAACACTACTAAAGCAGATCTGTAGAAAACTGGGATGAAAGCATAAATAATTTCATAAAAAGTCTCTGCCTCGAGTATCCTAGGTATATCATATCACTAGCCATGTACGCTCCTAGACTGAGTAACCTTTTGAACACTACCATAAGCTTCTTACCTCTACCTCTAGTACATCTATCACCACTAGCACCACCCCACTACTTTTTAAACTACCTCTTAATACAAAAAATGATGTAAGGTAAAGCTAAAGCTGAGAACCTTACTGAGTGAGTTCATACACACACTGAGAATAATTCTTAGCTAAATGGAAAACCTTATCATATACAAGACACCAACTATTGATTAAATCAATCTGAGGGGGTACAAATAAATTTATGACCACCCTCACCCAAAGAACTAAAACTAGAAAATCTATTAGCATGACTTGATACCTAGCTACCTAAATTTGCAGAATAAAAAGGTTTACCACCATATTCATGCAAATCATCTTGAACTAAACTACGATAATAACCATAGGAACCTCTACTCAAGAAATCTTTTCTATGGGAGGTGCAATAACTAAACTTGCAACACCACTAAAGCATATCTATAGCAAACTGGGATGAAAGCAAAAATAATTGGATCAGAAGTCTTTACCTTGAGTATCCTAGGTATATCATAACACTGACCATGTATGCTCCTAGACTGAGTAACCTTTTGAACACTACCACAAGATTCCTACCTCTACCTCTAGTACCTCTAGCAACACTAGCACCACCCTACTACTTTGTAAAGCACCTCTTAATATAAAAAATGGTGTAAGGCAAAGCTGAAGCTGAGAACCCTACTGAGTGGGTTCATACACACATTAAGGATAATCCTTGCCTAAATGGAAAACCTTATCATATACAAAACACCCACTATTGACTAAATCAATTTGAATGGGTACAGATAAATTTAGATGACCATCCTCACCCAAAGAACTGTATCTAGAAAATCCATTAGCATGACTTCATGCCTGGCTACCTGAAATCATAGAACAAAAAGATTTACCACCATATTCATGCAAAATCATCCTGAACTAGACTACCATAATAATCGTGGGAACCTTTAATCATGAAATCTCTTCTATGGGAGGTACAACAACTAAACTTGCCCTTACAGTACACCTTTTTAACGCTTCATTGAGTAGCCGATAATAGACTCGGTCAACTTGGCATGCTCAATAATACTCTAAAATGAAACCTCTAAATAACCATCTCAATAGTTGCCAACTGATACAAATCCTCTAGTCCTTTCACAAACTTACAAATCATCTTTTACTCATTAGAAATATTGGCAAATGAATATCTTTATAGAGCATAGAAACGTGCCTCATACTCGTTAATAGATATGGATCCCTTCTCAAAATTATCAAACTTATAACACATATAATCTCTAAACTTATACCGCATAAACCTCTCTAGGATGGCCTTAAAAAATTGGGCTTAAGTCATAGAAGGGAAATCGAAAGGTCTATAATCAGATAAAGACCTCCACTAATCCTTAGCTATATCCGTTAACTAATAGGTAGTATAAGAAACTCCATGAGACTCAAGGGATCTAAGATTATGTAACTTTTCCTAGCAGTCAGTAAAAAAACTTATAGACATCCTCACTAATTGCTCCACCATACTTGTGAGGAGCTAATATATAAACCTCTCAAACCTGACATCACTATACCTGAAGCACCTAGAGGAATAGTATGTCTAAAAAGCAAAAATCTATACATAGGAATACTATAAATGATGATTGTACCCCTAAAGTAGGAATACTATAAGAAGAGGCCCATCTAAGTGGTGGATCATCACTCAATCTATGAGGAATACTAAGTAATCTTAATGGAACACCCTCCATGCGACTCAAAATGAGAACCAACAAGTCTTTAAGAACCAAGGTTTTAACAGAACTTTGTGGAACCTGAGCTTGCCCCTAACCTCTTTTCTGAGAATCATCTCTAGAATGCACAACCTAAGGCATAAGAGAGCACTCCCTAACATGTACTATAATCGAGGAAACTCCTTATTCTCATTCTCTACCATTGGTTCAATCACAAACCCTACCTTATCCTCAAATCACAGCACTCATATTAAGTGTCAACTCAGCATCCCTAGACCTAGCCATCACCATTTGCATAGAAAAGAATGGAATACATATTTAGAATGTTGGGTATGAATAACATGCACGCTCACATTTTTATGGTTTAATTCATTCTAATGGATTTGGGAAATTGATTTCATTGAGGTTTATCTATTGTATTTTGCAAAGTTTTAATGGTTTGGAGGTTGTATTTGTAAAGGGATATCTCTTAGGAGAGGTGGTTGAAGCTCCTCTACACTCAACAATAAGTGATTTAAAGATAGTATCTTGTAGCCTCTCTAAGATTGATACAACAGTCTACATATTGATTTGCGAAACTCTATCAAACATCCTTTCCTAACACTTATGAAATCGATAAACATAATGCTCCAATATCAATTTGTCATGAAGTACAAATAAAGCCATGATGACACTTATTATGGCCCATCCTTGATAGGTAATCCAATCACCCAAAAAATTAGAAACTCCAATAAAATAAAAGATTGTAAGACTTCTAGAATGAAGTCATTCCATACTATAGATAAATATGAGAGTTTGAACAAATTAGCATACAACCTTAGTGATAATGTTACAAGCATAAGAGCATTTAATATATAACTGAATCTAGATAATACATAGTTTGTCTCTAAAATAGAAATAAAGAAAACTAATAGATAAAGGAGGTTGTAGTTGGTCTCTGAAAGGCCTAAAGCAGGCCAATGCCTTACAACATAACCAACTCAAATGCATCAATCATCCTCTATGTGTCGTACTTATTCCAGGATCTATATCAAAAGAGAATGGTAGAGTGAGTAAGATACACTTGTACTTGGTAGGTATCATAGAACGACGAAGAAAAAAAATTATATAAGTAAAGAAATACTTTGAGCACGAAACCTACAAGCAGCAAAGTTTTCAAATGGTAGATCACATCATATCAACTAAACATTCTAACATATATTTATATATATATATATATATACAATAGTAAAAAGTCAAACATACAAAAAAGTATAGATAGAATCTAATTACATGACAAGTACCACGTAAGAACAACAAATGATTTGTAAATGCAATGCAGTGCAATGAATGATAAATTAAATAGTTGAAATTCATCACATGACTTTCTATATACACCTGTCAAGCCTCGATGCTAAAAGAAATATGACCCATGGGGGTTTCACAACCCTTATGATAGACAATATTACTACTAATCTCAAGAATATGTCTCAATCTACCTAACCAACACATCTCTCATTCTAGGTGTTTTCAGAAGTGTTTTATTTTCTTTCAAAAAATCAATGTTCCTCAATGGTACTATTATCTAATGAATAAATATGCATGCAATTATGATATAATGCTTACAAGAAAACAATATAAAGATATCCAATCCATTCAATACTCATATAAGTGAGCTCAGAAATCAACTTAATATGTCAATAATTAATGATATTAGTTCTAGTTGTGCACCATTGGAATAAACATGCTTGTAAGACAAAACTAATATCATATCAATCCATAACTAAAAAAATTAATTCATGATAAAGGTAAACAATGCTCAATAAGGCCTATAATATCTATTCATGCCCCCACACGGGCATCACATTAAGAAATAAGGTAATCAAATACACAAATAAGGCCAACGATGTCAAATAATGCCTCCATATAGGAAATTACAGTATATAATATCATAAGTCAACAATAAAATATAAGCCTGCCACCCCCAAAGGCATCATGCAATAAATAATATTTCAAAAATTACATTGATAGTTATTTTTGCCAACACATGATATGCATTACTTATTCATTCACTAACCAACACAGTTTGAAGAAAATTAAGTCATAACCTACCTCGAACGACAAAATCCAAGTCTAAAGTCTTTTAAAATGGATTCTTTCCCTTTTGAACGGTCTTAAAATCAACTGCAACATTTAAATATGACTTCTACTAAATATAAGAAAGCTAATGATACCCATGTTGCCCATATTTAAGCTAGGTTCAAAATGGGTTTGAAAAGAGAATTTAAACATATAAGGGATAAAACTAGAATTTATTTTATAAATATATCCCCCAAGGTTAAGGGAACCTACAGTTGAAAACCCACACAAAATGAGTTACAAATAAGGACTAAGTCGAAGAAAAACAATTTTAAGCTATTCTAGAAAATCCTGAAGAAACCCATTTATGAATCAATGTAAAAAAGTGTTTCTCAAAGACATAATTAAAAATAACAAAAACAACATACCCAGTGTATTTCCACAAAGTAGGTCAGGGGAGGGTAAAGTGAAACACCCTGGTTTCTGGACCTTAGAAAATTTTCTGGAATTCTGATCACTGGACCCTATATGACTCATGGGTACGAGCCATATATTGCGGTATGGGTGGTATGGTCTAGTCATATACAGACCAATGTTGGATGGTGGGATAGATTTTAGTTACTAAAATGGATACAACTTAGGGGTACGAGTCATATTGGTGGTTATAGATCATTTGGTTCCTTAATCTTAGAATTTTTTATTTAGGTTAAATCTAAGTATGAGTGGCTCACCATGAGCCATAATCCTTGGTACAAATACTTGGGACTCCTATAATAGAAATTTTTCAATCCTCCTAGTATTTTATTTTGTCAAGGATACAGGTCATAGTTACGGATCGTTCGTTGTGGTTATGACTTAGTTGGATGATTTGTATATTGGATAGTGTTTGGTTCAAGATTGGAGGTTTAGGATACAAGTGTTGGATAATGATCATATTTGGAGGGTATGACTCGTGAGGGTCAGTCGTATCCCTGTGATAGAATTTTGGTACAACTTAAGTAGGGGTATTCTTGATATTTTCTCACTTATCCTAATAGGGTCCCACAATATGTAACATACTTTGGAGGTTATTTACCCTATTATTCTATTCATTATCACTTATATACTCTTCTTATATACTCCATAATTCTCTCAAAAGCTTTTGGGAAAGAGAAGCTAGGGTTTCAACTAAAAGATCAATTAGGGCCTTTTCTTGGTGATTTCTTTTAATCATCATCTTGGTTTAAGGCATGTTATCTTCCCTCATTTCTAACTCAAATTAAAGTCATGGTTTTATAATTATTTTCATGATTTGATTGATTATATGATTTTGGTTTTCAAATATGATTTGGAGGATTTGATATTAAATGGTTGGTTATAGTTTCCCATAGTTTTAGTTATGCTTTTATATGCATTAATGGTGGTTTTGGATAATTAGATGGCATAGGAATGATTTAATGATAATTAGAATTGGTTTTTGTCATATTATTCCCCCAAGGTATTTGACAAAATGCTTATAAAGATATGTTCATTGCATTGACTACATTTAATAGAAATTTTGCATATTTTTAAAATTTGTTAATGGAATTATGCATGGTTTAAATGGCTTAGAATGGTAAATGGCTAATGGTTATGCCTAAGAGGCACATAGAATCCTCCAAGTAGTTTAATATGGTAAATAGAAGGGCACTTGAACATCCTCTTAAACCTATAAATGGTTGGCTATTGATGATACTTGCAAGTAAGGATTGATATAACGATACCGATATTTATGGCCCTAGATAATAAATAGATAATGGTCTGGTTATTTGGAAATTAGTTTTAATTAGTCAATAAGGGTGGGTTATATAGAAAACCCATAGAAGGTAGATGTCCCAGGGGAGGGGAAAAAATTGGAAACTCATATTTGCCGATATGAGGTTGGTCTTAGTGATCGTGTGCATGATGTCACAATTTATTTGGGGGATGTACTAGTCATCCAATAGGATACTTACTTGGTCATGTGGATATACGCAATAGGGCCCTTTCACTAGGAGAAGTTGAACCTATATAACCCGTAGGTAGTTTAGGATGGCAAAGCTACATAGCCCAGGTAAAGGTTTTAAAGTCATGCTAAACCTTGTCCCTTATCCTAGCATGTTTATATATGTATGGTTTTATGCATATGGATGGTTTTATTTGGTTTTATAAATTGTATTATTTTATCCTTACTTTGAGATCATGTTAGGGGTCACTCACTAACCCTATCTACTGGCGGATGTATACCCACGTTATGTAAGAATCAACCTTTCTACTTCTCCTACAAAGTTATTAACTCGGGGATAACATTTCTACTAAAGTGGTGAGCTTCCATTCTTTCAGAAGGTATTATTTCATGTTATGGATATTTCTAGACATTTTGACTTTATTTTGGGTATTGGTTTTGACTATGGTTAGGGACATGTCCTAACCATTTTTCACTACTATTTTGGTTAGGGGATATGTGGTAATTTTATGGGATGGAATAGGCAGGATCGATATTGGTGTCAACCTTGGCATTGGAATAATTTGGAAGGCTAGCATCATTGAACATAATTTCTCACTATTCCATCCTATTTCATTTTGGGATTGGTTATATCTTGTTTTGGAACATCCTTGGTTATGGTTTGGTTTATGACCCCTTTTTTATGGTTTTGTATTATTAAACTCCATTGGGCTGGTCACGATTGTGATCTATTCCCAAAGTCTTTGTGTGAGATGTTACACTATCTTATTATATGCTTAAACCTCAGCCAACTTAGGGCAGGCGGCTAAAAGTTAGGGTAGGTAATAGGGGTGTTCTCCGGTCCTGGTTGAACTGGGAATTACCATTACAACAAGGCCCCAGGATAGTTCATGTTAAGTTTGTATCAGGGCCAAGATTCATGGTCAATTAGGAGTCCACAAATCTGTGTTGAGTAGAGTCTCTTTTAGGGGTATGTAATGTGCCACACTCATAAGGGAGAGGCTATAAGGCATTTAGGAATGTTTTACTTTCTTGGTATTTTATTTTCAAGCTTAGAGTCTCAGTCCTAAAATCTTCTCTAATCCTTCTTTATTCGCCTTTCAGATCATGCATCATAGATATGGAACAAAAAAAAAATTCTTCTATCCCATCTGGGGGTAATACTGAGGGGGTGAATCCTACATCTAGGGATCATCTTTGATCTTACAATCCTATCCCTGATAGTTCTAGAGTTACATTGATTTCTTCCAGTCCTCCTCAATGAGATGTGACTAATGTGGAATTCCGTCATCTATTTATTATATTGCTATATTGGTTATTGCTCAGGCTGAGCGGGATATGTCTGGTGCTTTGTCTGCTAAGGCTGCAGGGGTTGGCCAATTTATAAAGATGAGCCTCCCACTTTTTCTAGAGTGGAGGTGGAAGAGAATCTACAGGGCTTTGTGGATGATATGGAAAAGATATTTTGGGTGATGCAAGCTACCAATGTGGAGGGGTTAAACTTTGCAGCCTATCATCTCAAAGAGGTTACATTTCAGTGGTATGGAGAGTAGGATAGAGATTGAGGGGATATGGAGGAGTCATACTTATGGGCTGCCTTCTCTAGAGTTTTTTTGGATTATTTATTTCCCTAAGAGTTTAGGGAAGCAAAGAAGAAGGAGTTTGTAAACCTCCAGTAGGAGAGAATATCTACCTAGGAATATGCCATGAAGTTTCACCAATTGTCAAGGTATGCTCCTAATTTAGTGGCTGATATGCGGGCAAGAATGGGGAAGTTTTCTTCTGAGTTGAATCAAGATTTCATTTTAGAGAGCAAGACTACCTTGCTTATTAGAGATATAGACATCTCTAGGTTGACTATTGATATGTACCAGGTAGAGGATGAGAAGAGGAAGCAGGCGGAGTTCATGGATAGACAGGGTAAGTGAACCAGTTTTTTGACCAAGGAGGTGCACATTCTCAAGGTGGTGAAGATAGTGGCAAGTGGTAGAAAAAAGTAGGGGAGTTTTGGTTCTTGCTCTTCTTTTAGTACTCCTTACCAGTCAAGCAATAGGCGTTATCATGGTGGTGATATTTTTTAGGCATAGGGTACCCAATTTTAGGCAAGCTAAGGTCAATCAGTTTCTTCATTCTCTCCTTGTTGGTTCTATGGTATTCCTTATATAAATTATTGTGATAAAAGAAAGGACACATTCTTCAAGAATGGACGGGTAGACCATCAGCTTAGAGATTGTCTGGTTAACAAGGTTGCTACGGGGGCGAATATGATTCTTGTGGCTTCATTTTCTACTCCTACACCGGGTGGTGTGGCATTTGCTTCTGTTATTGCTCCTAGTTCTAGTATTGGCCAAAATAGGTTGTATGCTTTGGTGTCTCGACATGAATCTGAGGCATCACATGATGTCCTTACTAGTATGTTACAGCTTTCCTCTCGTGACGTACATAGTTTGCTTGATCTAGGGTCCACTCTCTACTATGTGACTCCTTATGTAGATTTATCTTTTGGTTTCAATCTAGGAGTTATTTGGATCTTTTTCATATTTCTACTCAGTAGGTGACTCAGTTATTGCTAAAAGAGTCTATAAGGGGGTGTGGTATCTGTTGGTGGCAAACAGACCTTGGTGTATCTGTTTGAGTTTGATATGGTGTATTTTGATGTTATTCTGGGTATGTATTGGTTGCACTCTTGTTACGCATCCTTGGATTATCAGACCCGTAAAGTTATCTTTTGGTTCCCTAGTGTACCAGTAATAATGTGGAAGGGTATTTCTTTAGCTCCTAAGGGAGGTTTATTTTTTATCTTAGAGCTCAGATATTAGTCTCCAAAGGTTATCTTTGGAACTTGGTTTGAGTTAAAGATTCTAACTCGTAAGGTCCTTTTTTCTAGTCAGCTCCAGTGGTTAATGAGTTTCTAGAGATATTTCCTAATGATCTTCCTGGTGTTCTGCCAAATAGGGGAAATATAGTTTGGTATTGATCTAATTTTAGAAACTTGTCTAATTTCTATTCCTCCATATAGAATAGTTCTGGCTGAGTTAAGAGAACTCAAGGAGAAACTTAAGGATCTTCTGGATAAAGGTTTTATTCGTTCTAGTGTATCTCCTTGGGGTGCACCAGTGTTGTTCATATGCAAGAAGGATGGTTCCCTGCAGATGTTCATTGACTATAGATAATTGAACAAGGTGACGTTCAAGAACAAGTATCCTCTTTCAAGGACAGATAATCTATTTGACCATTTGCAAGGTGCCTAGTTCTTTTCTAAGATAGATCTTTGGTCTTGGTACCAATAGCTAAAGATTAGGGAGGTAGATATCCCTAAGATGGCTTTTCGTACTCGGTATGGGCACTTTGAGTTTTTGGTGATATCATTTGGGTTAACTAATATTGTGGCGGTATTTAGAGTCTAATGAACAAAAGTTTTTGTTAGTATTTGGATTTTTTCAATATTGTGTTTACTGATGACATTTTAGTTTATTCAAAGAGCGAGGTAGATCATGCCAATCACCTCCATGTGTGTTGTAGACCTTAAAGGAACAACAGTTATATGCCAAGTTCTCCAAGTGTGATTTTTAATTGAACGCTGTAACTTTCTTGGGTCATATTATTTCTAGCAAGGGGATCAGGATGGATCCACAGAAGGTTGTTGTGGCGAAGAAGTGGCCTAGACCCACGATTCTATCTGATATTCAGAGCTTCTTGGGTTTAGATGGGTATTATAGGTGGTTTCTATAAAGCTTTTCATCGATAGCTTCTCCATTGACTATGTTAACTGAAAAAAAGGTCAAGTTTTCTTGGTCAGATACTTGTGAAGGGAGTTTCGAGAAGTTAAAGGATAAGCTAACTTCGACTCTAATTCTGACTTTGGCGGAAGGAAATGATGGGTTCGTGGTTTATTGTGATGCATCTCGAGTAGGTTGTGGTTGTGCGTTGATACAACATGAGAAGGTGATTGCCTATGCTTATAGGAAGTTAAAGGTACATGAGAGAAATTATCCTACTCATAATTTAGAGTTGTTGACAGTTGTGTTTTCTTTGAAAATATGAAGACATTACTTGTATGGTGTTCACGTGGATTTCTTTTCTGAACATAAGAGTGTACAGTATGTGTTCACCTAGAAAAAGCTTAATCTCAAGCAGAGGAGATGTCTTGAGATTTGCAAATATTATGATATGAGTCTTAACTATCACCCAGATAAGGCTAATATCATTCTTGATGCTCTTAGCAGGTTATCCCTGGGGAGTTTGGCTCATGTGGAGGAAGGGAAGCGGAAATTGGTGAAGGATATTCACCATTTGGATAATCTTGGAGATCGCTTCTTGGACTCCAAGGATGGTGGTGTGGTGGTGCAAGAAGTGGTTTGATCATCTCTTGTTGCGGAGATTAAGGAGAAGCAAGTGGTAGATCCTATCTTGAGGAAAATCAAGAGTGACTTTTATGGAGAAAAGGTAATGGTGTTTGAGATCAGTGGTGATGGTACGTTATAGTACTAAGGGAGGTTATGTGTTCCTGATGTAGATGGTTTACGACAAAGGATTCTGGCCGAGGCGCATGAGTCACACTATGTTATTCATCCCGACTTCACTAATATGATCATGATTTTATCCCGACTTCACTAATATGATCATGATTTTAAGGATATCTATTGGTATAATGTAATGAAGAGGGATGTGACATATTTCATGGCCAAATTCATGGTGTATCAATCGGTTAAGGTTGAGTACATGAGGCCAGAAGGGTTGTACCAAGAAATTGATTTGCCCGAATGAAAGTGGGAAGTGATTAATATAGACTTTGCTATCGGTCTTCGTCGGTCTCAGATTCAATATGATTCTATCTGCACACTTTTTTCTAGTGCGGTCTACCTTTTTGGTGGAGGATTATGCAAAGTTATATCTTCAGGAGATTCTTAAGCTGCATGGGTTGTCTGTTTTAATTATTTCTGATCTTTGCACGTAGTTTATGTCTCACTTCTTCCGTTCTTTTAATAGATTGTTGGGGATCAAGGTGAGTCTGAGTACTGCTTTCCATCGGCAGATGGATGTGTAAGACCCCGTAAAATACTTAATCTTAATTTAGTCCTTTGAGGTTATTAAGGGGGTCATGGACTTACAAAATTCTAGCTAGATGCATAGACTTAGCTTAATTTTGGCCTTCAAAAGTTCGAAAATTCATTTCTACACTTTAACATCCATTAATGGTCTATATTCTTGTTAATTCATGATCAGGAAGGTCAATATATGTTCCCGGACAAGTTTCAGATTTTTTGGAACTCGTTTCAAGCATGTTTGGAAGTCCAAATAGTGGACCAATGCGATCTTGGTGCGCCGCATTGCCAATTGCATTGGTCACCAGTTTTACAGACTGCCAGAGCTAAAACAACTGAGGCTCGATGCATTTACGGTGCATCGCATCGGGTATAGCATTGAAACCCTCGATGCGCTGCGTCGCCCATAGCATCAGTACCCAGTTATTTAGTCATTAAATGTTTGTATTTTTTAGGGAAAAGGGGGTAATTCTCCCACCCCTATATAAGTCAAAAACATGGGATTAAGCCCCATTTACAACAAAATATAGTCACTTCCCTCAGGATCCTCTCAAGAACACAGTAGGATTTTCAATTGGGGATCCAAGTCCAAGAAAATTTCTCCATGAATCATCAAGAATCTTCCATCTATGGTATACATAGTGTTCATTCATGGACTCCTTTTGTCCATGAAGCCCAAGAATCATGTTTTAAATTATGAATTGTCATATTCATTCTATGAACTGAATTATGTTCATGTGTTGTTGTTGTATGATTTCCAAGATGGAACCTTTATTATGTCTTTATGAAATTATGCCAATATGTGGACTGAAATCATGAAATTGGGTGTAATTGCAAAGTAAGGTTGTATTAAATTCATGCTCATGCCTAAGCCTTAAATCATGCAAATCTAAGTGTTTGATAAATTGCCTAGGAGAATAGAAAATATGCTTGATAGTTAAACTGTGACCCAAGTTATGAATGTACGTGTTCCCCAAAATTTAAAATAATTTCCATGAGGATTGTTGTGTAATACAATTGTGTGATGATATAATTATGATATTAAAATGATAAAGTTAAGACATGATCATGTGCATTCTAAGCTACATACAAGATTATGATAACCATGTGCTTCATAAAATATCCCCTACTGTCGTAGTATGAATTGTTGATATTGGCCATGTATTCAAGAAAGTCATGCATTGTCATTTCCTTCTATCGAGTATTGGGGGTACTTGTACCCAAAAAATATAGTTATGTACCTAGAGCCAGTGTAATGTTTCGCGATATCCTCAGTCAAGCCTTTATCTATAGAACTCAGTCAGTCATGTGACTCAGGAAATATCAGTAAATTCAGAAATCTTAGTAGTATTCCATCAGTCAATGGAACTCCCTGAAATTAGTCTAGTCCAGTTTAGTTAATTATAGTCAGTGTCTATTCAAATAGGAGTAGGAATTAACACCGAGCAAACCTAAGGATGGGAACTCACCTGTTATATGAGGGTGTGATTCTTAGAAGTAATCCTTGTGTTCCTGATCTATATAGACAGCGTAGGTTGAGACATCATAGCCTGTTATCTGAGGGTAGATGAGGTGTCTTAATCTGTTATATGAGGGTTCCCACCGTTCTCACTAGAGTTAACTATTATATGAGGGTTACTTATAGATTATCTTTACCAGTTGCGCGGTATTGACACCCTACCAATCAGGGTTACTGGTTGGACCCCAACTCATCTATATTGTGATTATTTAGGGCATGTCGGTTAGATAACTACTTCCCACAGTTTCAGTTACACGATCAAGACTGTTAGATATAGTCATACAGTTTCAATAAAACAACTCAGATAGTTCTTCAGAATTCAGGACTGTCAAATAGAATAAACTCAGAATAGTACAAAACTCATCTAGTTCTATCAAAAAATAGACTGTCAGATATAGCCACTCAGTATCAGTTATTTCAGTTATACAACTATTAGTATCTCATGTTATCAGCACTCAGGCTCAGTAATCATGTCGCCACGATCTCAGTCACAATAATTACGTATTCATGCAAGCATTCTCATGTTCATGTTATCCAGCCAGTTAGTATAGTTCATGCATGTGAACACTTTGCATTTATCCTACCTCACATACATACCAGTACATTCAATCATACTGACGCATTTATGCTATGGTGTTTTTATACCATAGGTTTAGAAGCACGATTTCCAGAGCATATGTAGCGGCCAGGTTTAGCAGTGAGTCCTCATCATTTGAGGATGATATTATGAGTTATTTCATTAATTCAGTTTTAGCTTTCAGTAAACAGAGTTAGTTGGGGACATGTCCCATCAACTCCTTATTCAAATAGTTAGAGGCTTTTCAGACTATTATGTTCAGACGGTTATTTTAATTGTTTTGGGTATTTAATACCCCATCCAGATGTTATGTTTTATCAGTTATGTTTAGTATTAAACCTTCCGGCCTATCAACCTTTATTTTCATATTTTTATACATATATTATGTAGTGTACAATTACAAATATCAGTCATAGGTTAGCTTATGGTCCTTCAAGGTCATGGGCACCTTGTAGCATTTCGGGTATAAAAAATGGGGCGTTAAAAACTTGGTATCAAATCCTAAGGTTCAATAGTGTCCTAGGAAGTCTGAAAGCCGCATATAGTAGAGTCTTGTACATGGGTGTGTTGTGTGCCACATTTAAGTACAGGAGGCTATGAGATGTTTTAGGAACAATTTCCCTTCTTTCAGTATTCATGTCATGCCAGTGATCATAATCTCAAGTTTATCTCTCAGACTTATGTATTTCTCCCTTTCTTCTACAAAACATGCCTCCAAAAAAAAGAAACGGGAATCAGTTAGCCCTTGAGCCCGAAGATCCTTTGGGAGAACATATTTCTCATGCAAAGTTTAGAGTTGTATTCACTACTTTTCCTTAGTTAGTTGCTACTTAAAATGAATGATCAACTATCATTTGGGCCAACCCAGTGGCCAGTTCAGCTGCATCCAGGATTCGGGACTTTACCTGAATGAATCCTCCATCCTTTCTCTGGTCTACGTCAGATGAGAACTCTTAGTAATTCATCGATCAAGTTCAGAAGATTACAGACATCATGGGGGTTACTTCCAGTGATACCTCTGAGCTAGCTGTATATCAGTTATAGGACATTGCTCACACTTAGTTTAAATAGTGGAGTCAGAAAGGCCAGATGATACAGGGCCTATTGAGTTGGAGGAGTTAGTCACTGCATTCTTGGATAAATTTTTTCCCCAAGAGCTGAGAGAGGCTAAGGTGTTAGACTTTATCAACCTCAGGCAGGGTAACATAACGATGAAGGAGTATTCTTTTAAGTTTACTCAATTATCCAGATGTGCCCCTCATGCGGTTGCAGACACCAGGGCCAAGATAAGTACGTTTGTTTTTGGGGTGAATGATAGTATGGTCAATGAGTGTAGGTCTGCAATGTTGAATAGTAACATGACTTTATCCAAGCTTATGACTCATGCCCAACAGATAAAAGAGCAAAAGATTAAGATGAGAAAGAAGACAAATAACAGGGCAAAGACAGGTAGTTTCAAATTTGCTACACCCAAATCAGAAGGAGGAAACCATTCTCAGTTTTATCATAAGTCATCAGTTCAAGATCCTTCATCATCTAGTGCTCCAGCTCCTAGATTCAGAGACAGTAGTAGAGATAGAGCACCGGGATCTAAGTCTCAGGGCAGTGTTAGCAGTACCCGCACCTATCCTCTTTGCCAGACTTATGGCAAGCACCATCAGGGTATTTGCAGAGCTGACAGTGGTATTTGTTTCAGATATGGCTAGCCAGGCCACTGTGTCAGAGACTGTCCTCAGCCAGGTCCTTAAGGTCAGCATAATTGTTCCTCAGCTCAGTCGGTCACCCAAACCAACAGGGTGCCACCTCTAGTGCTACTAGTGCGTAGTTCCCAAATCTACTCTATGCTATCCAGTCCCGGTAAGATCAAGAAACTTCTCCTGATGTGATTACTAGTATGTTACAGATCTTTCATGTGTATATTTACGCTTTGCAATATCCAAATGCTCCTTGTCTTTTGTTACTCCCTATTTATTAGTTTATTTCAGAATCAATTCTAAAATTCTAGTAGAACCCTTTTCATTCTCTACCCCAGTGGGTAAAACCATCATAGCCCAGCAGGTATACAGGAACTGCCCGATTATGATATTTTAGAAAGTCACTTCGGTATACTTACTCGAATTAGAGATGATTGATTTTGATGTCACTCTCATCATGGATTAGCTATATTTCTGCTGTGCCATAGTCGACTGAAGAAAAATAATAGTCCAGTTCCAGTTTCTGAATGAACCTGTCCTAGAATGGAGGGGTAGTACTTCAGCTTATAGAGATCAGCTTGTTTCCTACCTTCGGGCAAGGAAAATAATATCTAGACGATGTGTCTATCATCTTGTTCATGTTAATGACTCGAGTATAAGACTTCCAGTCTTGCATCAGTCCCAGTTGTGAATGAATATTCAGATGTCTTTCTCGAAGATCTTCCAAAAATTCCTCCCAAAAGGGAAATAGACTTCGGTATTGATCTTCTTCTAGATACTCAGCCTATATCTATTTTACCATATAGAATTGAACCAGCCGAACTCATGAAATTAAAAGAGTAGTTAAAGGATCTCTTGGATAAGAGGTTCATTAGACCCAGCATATCCTTATGGGGTGCACCAGTCGTATTCGTTCTCAAGAAAGACGGTTCTCTTAGAATGAGCATTGATTACCGTCATCTTAATAAAGTCACGGTCAAGAACAAGTATACTCTTCCTAAAATTGATGATTTATTTGATCAACTTTAGGGTGCTAACTATTTCTCTAAGATTAACCTCAGATCTGGCAATCATCAGCTCAAAAATTAGAGAATGTGCATTCCAAAGACAGCCTTTCGTACTCGATATGTTCACTTCAAATTTCTAGTCATGCCTTTTGATCTTACTAATGCCCCAGACACTTTGATGGACTTGATGAATCGGGTTTTCAAATAGTACTTGGACCTATTCGTCATAGTCTTTATAGATGATATTCTGGTCTATTCCCGCAGTGAGCGTGATCATGTAGACCACCTCAGCATCGTACTTTAGACTCTCAAAGATCATCAGCTATTTGCCAAATTCAGTAAGTGCAAGTTTGGAAAGGTCAATAGCATTCCTTGGTCATATCGTTTCTGGTGATGGCATTAGAGTAGATCCTCAAAAGACCAAAATGGTATGAAACTAGCCCTAACCTATCTCTCCATCAGACATCTAGAGTTTCTTGGGTTTGGCTGGCTATTATAGATGGTTCATTGAGGAATTTTATTCTATTTCATCCCCTATGTCATGAATGAATCAAAAGAAAGTCAAGTTTTAGTAGTCAGATCCTTGCGAGAAGAATTTTCAGAAGTTGAAGACTCGACTCACCTCAGCTCAAGTCTTATCTCTTCTAGATGGTTCAGATGGGTTTGTAGTGTATTTTTATACATCCAGAGTAGGTTTGGGTTGTGTCCTCATATAGCATGGTAAGGTCATAGACTACACCTTTAGATATCTTAAACCCCATAAAAATAACTATCCTACTCATGATCTTGAGTTAGCAGCCGTCGTGTTTGCCTTGAAGATTTGGAGGAATTATCTATACAAAGTTTATGTAGACATATTCATTGATCATAAGAGCCTTCAGTATGTCTTTTCTCAGAAAGATCTTAATCTTCATCAGAGAAGGTGGTTAGAGTTCTTGAAAGATTATGACATGAGCGTCTTTTATCATCTGAGCAAGGCTAACATAGTGGCAGATGCTCTCAGTAGACTTTTTATGGGTAGTGTTGCTCATGTTGAGGACATTAGGAAGAAGTTAGATCAGGAGGTCCACCAGCTTGCCAGACTAGTCATTCACTTTGTTGATGCAGAGGAGGGTGACATATGAGAGTAGTTTGATTTTATCTGTAGTTTCTAAGGTGAATGAAAAGCAAGATAGAGATCCCAGTCTAGTCAATTTGAAAGAATCAGTCAAGGATCAGAAGGTAGAGGTTTTCTCCCAAGGGGGAGATGGTGTTCTGCATTGTCAGGGTCATCTGTATGTTCCAGGTGTACATGACTAAGGTAGCGAATTCTTGCAGAAGCGCATGGTGCATGCTACACTATTCATCCTGGGGCCATAAAGATATACCGCGACTTACGGGAAATCTATTAGTGGAGTAGGATGAAGAGATATGTTGCAGAGTTTGCTGATAAGTGCTCTACATGTCAGCAGGTAAAGATATAGCATCAGAATCTTAGTGGGTCCATACAGAAGTTCATATTTTTTCTACTTAGAAGTGGGAAGAAGTGAACATAGACTTCGTGATGGGTTTGCCTCATATTCTTTATCAGCATGATTTAATTTAGGTCATTATAGATAGAATAACCAAGTCAGCTCATTTCCTTCCAGTCCATACCTCTTATTCAGTCGAGGATTACACCACTATATCAGAGAGTTGGTTAGATTGCACAGTGTTCCATTATCCATTATCTCAGACAGAGGTACCCAGTTCACCTCTTATTTCTAGAAAGCATTTCAAAAGGGTCTTGGTACCCAAGTTTATCTCAGTACATGCTTTCATCCTCATATACATGGTCAAGAAAAAATAACTATTTAGACTCTAGAAGATATGCTAAGGGCATGTGCATTTGATTTCAAGGGTAGTTGGGATAACCACTTGCCTTTGTTTGAGTTTACATACAATAATAGCTATCATTCTAGTATTAAGATGGCTCCGTTTGAAGCTCTCTATGTTACAATATGCAGATCTCCAGTTGGTTGGTTCAAAGTTAGTGAGGCTTCAGTTATAGGGCTTAACTTAGTATTTGATGCCTTAGAGAAAGTCCAGTTGGTTAGAGAAAGACTCTGTGCTGCTCAGAGCTGGCAGAAGTCTTATGTAGATATGCACAGAAAGGATCTCAAGTTCAAGATCGGTGATTATGTCTATATAAATATCTCTCCCATGAAGGGAATGAAGAGATTTGGCAAGAAAGGAAACCTCAGTCCCTGATATGTCGGTCCTTTCAAGATACTGAGTCGTTTTGGCAAGGTAGCTTATGAGCTCGAGTTGCCTTCAGATTTAGCCTCCGTTCATCAAGTTTTCCATGTCTCTTTTCTCAAGAAATGTTTACGTGACCCGGAAGTTGTAGTCCCTATTCAGAGTGTAGACGTTCAGAACAGCCTCTCTTATGATGAAATTCCAATTGAAATCCTAGACTATCAGACTCGTTGACTGAGGAACAAAAAAGTTCCTCTAGTCAAAGTTCTTTGGCGAAATTAGTCTGTTGAGAGGGCTGCTTAGGAAGCAAAAGCAGATATGCAAGCCAAGTATCCCTACCTCTTTCCCACCAACTCAGGTCTAGCTCAAGGTAACAGTTTTTCTTCAGCTTTTAAGTTTCATGTTCAGACTTCAGTTACAATCTTGGTACTCAGTTCATGCTCTAAATTCCATTATAAATATAGTATTAAATACCATAGCACATTTAGTCATGCATTCATGTATCATTTCAGTTATATAGTCATTCATCAAACATGTATTCTCATAGTGAGAAACCCAGTTCATCAGCACACTTAGTAATGCATTCACGAATCAGTTACACATGCATCAAATATGCATGCTCAGTATGATATATTCAGTTATCAATCATGTCAGTCATGAAATCATGTTGCAGTTGTTCATGCGCAGTATGTGTTTCAGTCTATCATTTCTCCCCTCTTAGTTGGTCTCATTCGAGGACGAATGTTCTCAAGGTAGAGATATTATAAGACCCCATAAAATACTTAAGCTTAATTCAGTCCTTTAAGCTTGTCAAAAAGGTCACAGACTTAGAAAATTCTAACACGGTTCCCAGACATAGCATAATTTTGGCCTTCAAAAGATGGAAAATTCATTTCCCCACCTTACAGCCATTAATGGTCTATATTCTTACTATATCATGATCAGGAAGGTCAATATATGTTCTCGAATAAGTATTGGTTTTTGGGAACTTGTTTCAAGCATGTTTGGAAGTCCAAAATAGTGGACCAATGTGATCTTGGCACACCACATCATCAATTGCATTGGTCACCAGTTGTGTAGACTGCCAGAGCCAAAACAACTGAGGCTCGACTTGTTTACGATGTGTCACATCGGGTATAGCATCAAAACCCGTGACGTGCTGCGTTGCCATAGCGTTGGTGCCTAGCTATTTAGTCATTAATTGTCTGCATTTTTAAAGGCAAAAGGGGTAATTCTCCCACCCCTATATAAGTCAAAAACACAGGATTAAGCCCCATATACACTAAAATATAGCCACTTCCCTCAAGATTCTCTCAAGAATCTCTCAAGAATACATTAGGGTTATTAATTGGGGATCTAAGTCCAAGAAAATTTCTTCGTGAATCATCAAGAATCTTCCGTCTAAGGTATGCATAGTGTTCCTTTATGGACTTTTTTCGTCCATGAAGCCCAACAATCAAGTTTTAAATTATGAATTATGATATTCATTCTATGGACTGAATTATGATCATGTGTTGTTGTTGTATGAATTCCAAGATGGAATCTTTATGATGTCTTTATGAAATTACGCTAATATGTGGACTAAAATCATGAAATTGGGTGGAATTATGAACTAAGGTTGTATTAAATTCATGCTCATTCCTAAGCCTTAAATCATGAAATCTAAGTGTTTGATAAAATTTCTAGGAGAATATAAATTATGCTTGATAGGTAAACTGTGACCCAAGTTATGAATGTACGTGTTCCCCTATATTTAAAATAATTTCCATAAGGATTGTTGTTTAGTACAATTGCACAATGATATAATTATGATATTAAAATGATGAAGTTAAGACATGATCATATGCATTCTAAGCTATATACAAGATTATAATAACCATGTACTTCATGAAATATCCCCTACTGTCGTAGTATGAATTGTTGATGTTGGCCATGTATTCAAGAAAGTCACGTGTTATCAGTTTCCTTCTATCATGTTCTGGGGGTACTTGTACCCGAAAAATATAGTTATTTACCTAGAGCCAGTGTCATGTTTCATGATATCCTCAGTCAAGCCATCATAGAACTCAGTCAATCATGTGACTTAGGAAATCTCAGTAAATTCAGAAATCTCAGTAGTATTCCATCAGTCAACAGAGCTCCATGAAATCAATCTAGTCCAGATCAGTTAAATATTTTTAGTATTTATTCAGGTAGGAGTACGAATTAGCACCAAGCGAACCCAAGGATGGGAACTCACCTGTTATATGGGGGTGTGATTCTTAGAAGCAATCCTTGTGTTCCTGAACTATACATCTAGTGTAGTTTGAGATATCATAGCCTATTATATGAGGGTAGATGAGGTTTATTAACCTCTTATATGAGGGTTCCCACCATTCTCACTAGAGTTACCTGTTATATGAGGGTTACTCACAGATTGTCTTTACCAGTGACGGCATTGACACCCTACTAACTAGGGTTATAGGTTGGACCTCAACTCATCTATGTTGCAATTATTTGGGGCATGTCAGTTAGATAACTACTTCCCATAATTTCAGTTACACGATCAGGACTGTCAGATAAAGTCATACAGTTTCAATAAAAAAACTCAGATAGTCCTGTAGAATTCATGACTGTCAAATACAGTCAAATCATAATAGTACAGAACTCAGCTAGTTCCATCAAAAACTAGACTATCAGATACAGTTGCTAAGTATCAGTTATTTTAGTTATACAACTATCAATATCTCATATTATCAGCACTCAAGCTCAGTAATCATATCGCGATGATCTCAGTTATAGTTATTACGTATTCATGCATGCATTCTCACATTTATGTTATCCATCTAGTTAGTATAGTTCATGAATGTGAACCCTTTGCATTTAGCCTACCTCACATATATACTAGTATATTCAATCGTACAGACACATTTGCGCTATGGTATTTTTATACCAAGGTTTAGAAGTATGAGATCCATAGCATCAGTAGCAGCCAGGTTTAGTAGTGAGTCCTTATCATTCAAGGACGATATTATGATTTATTTCATTAATTCAGTTTTAGCTTTCAGTATACGGAGTTAGTTGGGGACATGTCCTATCAACTCCTTATTCAGATAGTTAGAGGCTTTTTAGACTATCATGTTCAGATGATTATTTGAGTTGTTTTAGGTATTTTATGCCTCATCCAGATGTTATGTTTTATCAGTTATGTTCAGTATTGAACCTTACAGCCTATCAACCTTTATTTCTGTATTTTTATAGATATATTATGCAGTGTACAAGTACAGATATCAGTCATAGGTTAGATTATGATACTTCATGGTCATGGACACCGTGTAGCATTTTAGGTATCAAATTTGGGGCGTTACGGATGGGCAAGTAAAGATAACTCTTCAGACATTTGAGGATATACTTTGGGCCTATGTGATTGATTATGGTGGCAATTGGGTTGAGAATTTACCTATGGTAGAGTTTGCTTACAATAATAGCTATCATTCTAGTATTGGTATGGCCTCTTTTGAGGCATTTTATGGTAGGAGGTGAAGGTCTCCTATTCATTGGTTTGAGCTATGTGAGGCAAACATGTTTGGTCTCAACATAGTTTACCAAGCTATAAAGAAGGTAAAGGTGATTTGGGATAGGCTTAAGGCTGTCCAAAGTCACCAAAATTCCTATGTGGATATTTGGCATAGAGACTTGGAATTTTTGGTTGGGGATAAGGTTTTTCTTAAAGGATCTCCCATTAACGAAGTAGTGTAGTTTGGTAATAAGGGGAAGCTCAGTCCTCGGTATGTGGGTCCTTATGAGATTTTGTAGAGAGTTGTTAGTGTTGCTTATAAGATAGAGTTTCCTTCTAGATATAGCTTGGTTCATTTGGTTTTTAATGTTTCCATGATGAGAAAGTACATTGGTGATCCATCTTCGGTTGGTCCTCTCGAAGGACTGGGTCTAACGGATCCCTTGTCTTATGAAGAAGTCTCTATTAAGACCTTGGATAGGCAGGTTTGTCGGTTGCAAACCTAGGATGTGTTTTCGTTTAAGGTTATTTATGAAATCATAAGGTGATCAAAGCTATATGGGAAGTGGAGGAGGACATGAAGTCTAAATATTCACAATTGTTTTCTCCTCCTAGGATTTGTGCGGAAGGTATGCGTCTTTAACACATCTTTATTTTCTGAGTTTGTTAAAGGAAAGATTAATATCTTTGACTCTTTGTTTTTAAATTTTGTTAAATATTGGGAATATGTTTGATAATACAATGCCAAGGACTCGTGCGTCTGGTTTCCCTTACCTTGTCAGTCATTCAGGATGAATGTTCCTAGGGGAGAAGACTAAAACACCCTGGTTTTTTGTCGTTAGAAAATTTCCTAAAATTTTAACATCTGGACCCAATATGATTCATGGGTACGATCTGTATGTTGGGGTACAGGTGGTATGTTCCAGTCGTATATTGACCAGTGTTAGTTGGTGGGATGAATTTTAGTTATTGGAATAGATACCACTTAGGAGGTATGAGTCGTATTGGTGGTTATGGATCATTTGGTTCCTTAACTAAATCTTATACTTGGTTATTTAGGTTGGATCTGAGTATGAGTAGCTCAGTATGAGCCATAATCCAAGATACAAATCATACCAGGGACTCATATGGTAGACAGTGTTCAATCCTCCTGGTACTTTATTCTGGCAGGGATACGGATCATATGTTGTAGTTATGACTTAGTTGGATGAGACATATACTAGATAGTGTTTGGTCCAAGGGTGTAGGTTCTGGATACGAGTGTTGGATATTGATCGTATTGGGAGGGTACGACTCGTGAGGGTCAGTCGTATCCCTATGACGGGATTTTGGTGCAACTTAAGTAAGCGTATTTTGGACATTTCCCCACTTATCCTCATATGATCCCATGACATCTAACCTACTTGGGAGGTCATTTGACCTATATTCTATTCATTAACACTTAGATACTCTTCTTAAACACTCCATAATTCTCTCAAGAGCTTTTGGGGAAGGGGAGCTAGGGTTTAAACTAAAGAATCAATTTAGGGCTTGTCTTGGTGATTTCTTTCCATCATCATCTTAGTTTCAGGCATGTTCTCTTCCATCATTGTTAGTCTAACTAAAGGCACGGTTTTATGAATGTTTTCATAATTTCATTAATTGTATGATTTTGGTTTTCAAATATGATTTGGGGGTTTTGATATTAAATGGTTGGTTATGGTTTCCCATGGTTTTAATTACACTTTTATATACATTAATGGTGGTTCTGGATAATTGGATGGCATGGGAATGGTTAATGGTAATTGGAATTGGTATTGGTCTTATTATGCCCCGAATGTGTTTGATAAAATGCTTATAAAGATATGTTCATTGCATTAACTACATTTAATAGAACTCTTGCAAGTTTTAAAAACTTGGTAAAGGAATTATGCATATTTTAAATGGCTTGGATTGGTAAATGACTATTGGTAAAGGTCTGTGCATGGTATGGTGTTTCCACATTATGTTTCATACCATATTTCTCAAGTACGACCATGAATGGACGATTTCAAAAATGGAACCCAAAATTACTAATGATAGCTCGTGGAGTACCAAATAGAGAGAAAATATTCTTCATAGAAGATGAAGTGACACTTTCACCTTCATTATTCGGAAACGCAACTGTTTCCACCCACTTAGAGGCATAGTCAACTGCAACCAATATGTACTTCATACCAAGAGAACTAAAAAATAGACCCATGAAATCAATACCTCGCATATCAATTATCAAACAATGCAAGCTCAAGAATAATTGTCATAGGAAGCTCATGCTTCTATGTTATATTTCCCTGCCTCTGTGTCATGACCCGAACCAGGGCCTGGCCATGACGGGTATCTAAAGCTTGTCAAGGACTAGAGATAACCCCATTGCACCTAACCAACAACTATAATATCACCTCTATGGGATGCATTTCGAACATATAACAAGATCAATTCTGAGAATAAAAGATACTTTTATAATCAATAACAAAAAACCGACAAACATTACCCAAATTCGTAGTAATCCAAGAAAGCCACTATAAACTGAACATCAATAGAGTGCTGGTACATTCCCCCAAAGTTAACTATATGGCTGTTAAAACCTCTAAAAATAACACACTCCCAACTCATTCCTGATTATATCGAGAACTGTACCAACCATCTCCACAGCCCCAAATCAATGTGTAGCAAATACAGGAAAGGAAAAAAAATGGTCAAATCACATTAAATGCACAATTTCACAAATCAGGTCATTATAAATATTGTACACAATATTTTTGTCTAGTGTTGAATTGAATTAAGCATAAACGCAAAGTGCAATTTTATTTAATCATAAGTTACAAGTCGTGCCCCTCGAACTATTGTCGAAGCCTTATAAATTTTAAAGTTAACAGTTGATACCTACTACAATAGGTTTTCAATATTCCTTCCTATACTACATATTTATCACAACTCAGAAAATGAGGTCATGATGGTGTTTGTCGTTGTCCAACCTTGACAAGTAAGTCCATCCCACAAAATTGATAGGAAATTCAACATAATAAGAAAGAAGACAAGAAGAGACTTCTACAACAAAGTAAAGCCAATACAAAACATAAAGAAAATAAAAATCTAAAGAGTAATATAAAACCCCTAAAAACTTGTGTCATAAATGTAAGAGCATCTAATACATAACGAAAGCATAAAATACATAATCTATATCTTGAAATGATGTAAAGGCATAAATGAAGATATGATGAGGTCCCAAAAATTCAAGTCTAAACTCTATAATGCTCTAGTACCTCAAAAAGTCACCAACACAATAGTACAATTCACTTGTACTCAGTAGGTATCATAGGCCTACTGATTAAAACATAAAATAATATAATTAAAGCAAACTACGAGCACATCACCTGTAAATAGAAAAGTTCCCAAATGGTAGCTCACACTATCTCCATTAACAATTCTAATATAAATACTAAAATGAAACAACACAAATGTACAAGAAAAGAATGCGGGAGATAAACATAGGTCAAGGATAACTAAAAGAATCATGAAGGATGCATAAGCATGAAGTGCAATAATGATGGCATGAATAGTGAAAATCATCGCATGACTTTCTATATACACCTACCGAGCTTGCATCTCCCAACATAGGACCCAAGGGGTTCTCAACCAATATACTATAACTAATAACTCTAATTTCAATCCACCTCTCTCACTCCTGTTCACGAAGAAGGTTTTTATAACAATGTCTTATTTTTTTTCATAAATAGTGTTCCTTAATGGTACCCGTATCTTACGAATGCATATGTATGGAATGAGAATGAATTTCTCACAATTGAATTAGTATGAATATATCTAGTCTATTTAATATATATATATATATATATATATAAGTGAGTCCACAAATTAACTTAATATGTCCATAATTCATGATTATAAACTCTAATTACGCACCATTAGAATAAATATGCATTTAAGATAACATTAATATCATATCAATCCATAACTCGGGCACTTCTATCATGATACAGACAATCAATGCTCAATAAGGCCTATAATAACACTTCAAGCTCCCGTACGGACACTATATCTAGAGTAAAGGTATTTAAATACGCTGATAAGGCCAACGATGTCAAATCAAGCTCCTAAATAGGAAACGTGCAATATCAAGCATCAGAAGTCAACAATAGAACATAAGCCCAAACTCGAGACCACAATAGTAATAAGAATATCAAAACATAACCTCGTAGTCATTTTCCTAACCCATAGCATGCTTTACTAATTTATTAACTATGCAGCTCAATCTAAAAGAAGTTAACGAAATAAAAGGATAAACTACTTAAGAATGGAGCTTTACCCTTTGGAAAAACCTTAATATCAACAACAATATTCAGTTATAATATATATACATTTAAGAAAGCTAATGATACTCATATTACTCGTATTTAGGTTGGGTCTAAAACAGATTCAAAAAATGAGTTTGAAAATAAAAGGGGAAAACCAAAATTTTGTTTTAGTAATACATTCCCCAAGGTTAAAGTAATCTATAGTTGAAAAGCCACATAAAAATGAGTAAACAATGAGGTCCAAATCAAAGAAAAATAATTTTAAATCTTTTCTGAAAACATTCTCAATAATCCAAGTTAAAACTAAGATTAAAAAGTATTTTAATGATATAAATCAATAAAAAGGAATGGAGTTAAGGTTTCTTATCTTACACAAACTCAAATGGTATAAAAATCCAAAAAATTTCCCAAAGCCTGATACAAGCATAAAGAGTACAAGGTTTACAAGGTCTTGTAAAAGGTTCAAACTTTGGGTTGTCAAAGGATCAAGTCTCGGATTTTCAAGTGCTTGAAGACCTTTTGGAACCATTACAAAGTCTTGTCCAAGTGAAGAAAGGAGGAGGTTCCATACACTCAAGAGGCGCCTTTTACTAAGGGCATGATGGACTTTTTACAGTCCAAAATAACACTCCATAGGATCCCTTTTCTAAGCCCCTCATTAAGGGCATTTTTGTTATTTGGTTGTAATGAGTATAAATAGACCCTTAAGCTTGTATTTTTCGTAGAATTTGATGAAATTGGATATTACTCTTACATTTTAGTTTTTGGTTTCTAGTTTTATCTCATAGAATCTAAAAATTGGTCCAAGAACATTTGAAGTTAGGGTTTCACTTGTTTTGGATAATTTGGCAAGAAAGGTGTACTTGAGGAAGAGCATTTCCTTTGGGTCACCTAAGAGGAAGGTTTGAACTTTTATTTGTGAGGTATGTTGAATATTTTGAAACATCTTATAGTGCTAATTATTGAATAGGGGTAAGGGTCTTTCTATTTATCCTTTAATTTCAAGCATTCTTCTTCTTTATCTATGTTCTATGTGTTGTTTTCTCTTTGTTTGGTTTCTGGAATTTGCATCTTAGTAACAATTTTTGTGTGTTCATAGCCTTTAGGATATCATTTGGTATCAAATCCTTGGTTATGTTTGTTCCAACATCCCTAAATCTTGGTTTTAGTGTTCTTATTTAGAAAATCTCAACAAAAAAGAGTCAAAAAATCAGAAAATACAAAAAAAAATGGTGTCTATTGTTGTCTTGTGTTAGATCCGAATTTAGAGTATTAGATCTACAACATTTTAATTTAATTTGAAGTTTTATTTTGTTATATTCTTGTTCTCTAACACCTAGCAAGTCTAGATTTACATTTGGAACAAGATTTGGTCAATTTTGAGCTAGATCCACCATGGTTATGGCGTTTTGAAGCTTCAAGAAGCTACATCCGTGTGGTTTGTGTGTTGTGGATGTTTTTTGGTTGTGATTTATTGTTATTTGAGATCACCTTGGCCTAAGGAACCTAGATCTTCAAAAAAAATCAGATTTGGAGTTCATTTTGTTAGGGGTCAAATTTTGGTCAACTCTTGAATATTCATCTTGTTCTTCCATGTTCATCAATTCTTGCTAAGGAAGAATATTCAAAGAGTGTGTTTGATCCAAAAAAGGAGAAGAAATAAATTGTACTTGGTGTTTGTTAAAGAATATTTCTTGGCATATTCATTGTCATCCAAAGAAAGAAGAGACGAAGGAATAATCAAAGTACAAAATCAAGTACATTCTAATTACAAAGGGGGGGACCATTTGTTTTTTAATCCATTTGAAGCTCCAAAAAGGCTTTGAAACCTTCATTTTTCCCTCCAAAACATAATTATTCTTCACCAAACGGGTTCTAGACCGATACTTGAGAATTAGGGTTGAAAATTTTGAAAACTCAACATCCAATCATAAGCTGCCACGTCATCACTAGCTAATCGGCCAAATTGAGTTCTTAGGTAGATTTCCTAGTTTCTAATTTTTCATTCTAGTTTCTTTTAAGTTAATTCTATCACTAATAATCAAACTAGTAAGCACCTACTAGGTTGGTAATTAGTTTAAAGTTCATTTATTTTGTGTCTCTGGTTTTCTGTGTGCTTTTCTCATTTTCAAGTCATAGTATTTTGTTGGTTCAAGTTCGTGCATCACTTATTTTGTGTCGTTTCAAAGAAAGATCAATTCTAAGTCAAAGCCTCTCACCTATCAAGTAACTTGCCAAGTATTGTCGATTTTCCAATGCTTGTGAAGCCAAGTGTGAGGTGAGATTGAGAGTGAGTGAAGTGAGGCTTTTGAACTAACATTTTTGCTCGTTTTGTAGGTTGTCTGCTTGCTGTTTTTGCACTTTTTAGGTACATTTTCCATGGAATATGAAGGTACTAATTTCCAAACATTCGTAAATGATGCTATTGGAGCCTTAATGGCGCGAATTGATGCCTTGGGTCGAGACTTTTCTCAAAGAATGAAAGATAGTCATGATGCCTTGAGAAGAGACATAAAGAGTGATATAGATGCTATGCAGACTGAAATTTCCACTTTTAGTGGAAGAATTGATCGTGTTGAAAGTAGGAGGAACTCATTACCTTCTAGTCCTATTCCCTACCATGCATCCTCTAGTGTCCAAGCCAATAACTCTTACATGACTATAATACCCGAAACCCTCCACCAAATGCTTAACCCTACAAGAGTTTCCAACAACCAGCCACTAAACCAACCCCAAACTTCTCCTAACCGAACCCTACAAAGGTTATTACATCCCCAAATGAACCAAGCCCAACAAGAGGGACTTGGAACCCAAACTCCACCCACAAATCTGAGCCAAATACTCCCACAAAATCCTACACTACACAAATCCTACACTTCACAAAATCTAATGCCTATTCTCCACAAGTTAGAATCTAAAGAGAATGAGGTCAAGCCTCAAGATATATACAAGCTTGTTGTTGAGATACAAGAAGAGTGTGAAGAAAGGAAGGAAAGGGAAAAAAAATCGTAGGTAGTGAAGTTGGAAGGGAAAAGAATGCTTGATTGTGGATCTTGTCCATAAAGAATCCGTATTACTCACTAACCCAAATAATAGCATTTTTCCTAGTATGTTATCTCCTCATGTGCAGGTTCAAGACCCTAGAAGTCCCGAGGAGAAGCCCAAGGAAGTTTCCTTCAAGCCCTTAGCCAAAAGTCCCTATTTTGGGACAAGTGATGAAGCAGTGAGTCCAAAGGGAGAACTTGAAATATTCCCTTGTAATGTGGAGCATGATGGCTTCCCTTACACTAAATCAAGTGAAGAACACACTTCCTATGATCCACAAGGTGACATTCCTACACTCTATACTTCCTTGAACTTAAAATGTTGTGATATGACTAGTAGTTGCCAGAGTGGTGTAGTTTTGGATTTTCTTAGTGAAGAAGTGTGTGAATCTTATTTTTGTGATACTCTTGGTGTTGTTAGTTTGAATAAGGACCAAACTCTTGTTGTGAGTCCGCAAGCACTAGTTGATCCTTTAGATGACAAAATCAATTCTTTTCGTAAGAATAATTTGTGTCCATCTAGTGCTAGCACTCATGACTTGAATAAGGTTCCAATACAAAGTGAAGAGTATTCATACACTAGTTGACCCTTGTGAAAACCAAGGTGAGTCTACGTTGGTATATGAGTTTCCAAAAACTAGTGAGGATGTGAATGAAGATCAATTTACTCATGAATGTAGTCCACTACTTGAGTTTAAGTATGATATGCTTGAGGAGTCTCAAGTTAGTGATGATGTTGATAGGTTTGATCATAATATTGGACATGACTCTTTGATCTTGTGTGATGCAAACTGTGCTACTAGTTTTGCTCATGGTGATCATGTGTTTGGAAATATTGTGAATAATGGAATGAACCTTGTTGAGAGAAGCCTTTTAGGCTGTGGTTCTTTATCCTTGAATGTTAGTCTTCTCTTAAAGGCATATAATGTGCGTGATTGTGGGAATGGCATTCTAGGGAAAGAAAAGGTTAGCCTCGGCCTAGATCTTTGGTTACTTCTTCCATTTGATCTCGGTGCCTTTCTTGATGACTTGGTTTTTATTTGTAATCCATTTCCCAAAGGTGGTTTCATATTCTTGGACCCTAGGGAAAATGTGTCATTTCCTCTTTGGGGTATTTCTTATACATGTGCATTCTTGTTTGACATACTTGTGCTTAAGTTGCTTGAATCTCAACGTGTGGATGCCAAGTTTATGTTTCATTTGAAAGAAGAAAGTCATATGTGTTTAAACGATTTAATTCCATCCTTATGTGCTAAAACTATTGAATCATTTGGCATTCTTATTGATGATAGCACCGTGGATGATGTCTTTACACTTGATGTCTTCCTATACTACCTCTTTGCTTATGACGATATCCATGCTAGTCTTGGATTTGTTTTATGTAGGGGTAGGACTCTTGTTTATTGGCCAACTTGGAGTTACAATGCTAAATGGCTTTTGTGAGGCTTTGTAGTTGTCTCCCTACTTGATACTTACCTTAGCCGTGTCCTTTGTGTTTCTTGTGGTAGGTGTTTCATGACTGTAACAAAGAATAGTAGGGTGTATTCCAAAAGTGTATCCCCTTGGAATAATTGTATTGTTGATCTTGATAAAGAATATGGTCCTTTGAACTTGTGTAATGAAAGCCCTTATGTTAATCTTGTTCATAATGACCTTGTGTTTGTCTTAGTGGTGGGTAATGCCTTGAATGATTGTGAACTTGGTAACCTAGTAAAAGGAATGGGTCATCTAGACTTAAACCTTTATCATTTGCTCCCATTTTACCCCAGAATACTCTTGAGATATGAAGATTATAGTTTCTAGTCGTGTATGTCTTTGGTATAAGTTATGCTAAGCTTTTTAAGTTAAAAACCAAGGATATGTGGATATATGTTAAGTTTGAGAAACCATGGGTGATTATTAAGTGTGGTACTAATGCTAACACTCCTACCTAGAGGATTTTGTGCTTGTTTTGCTCTCTCTTTGGTTTTCCAAGATCTGAATTTGAGGACAAATCCTATCAAGATGGAGAGGATGATACAAGCATAAAGAGTACAAGGTTTACAAGGTCTTGTAGAAGGTTCAAGCTTCAGAATGTCAAAGGATCAAGTCTCGGATTTGCAAGTGCTTGAAGACCTTTTGGAACCATTAAAAAGCCTTCTCCAAGTGAAGAAAGGAGGAGGTTCCTTACACTCAAGAGGATCCTTTTACTAAGGGCATGATGGACTTTTTACACTCCATAGGAGCCTTTTTCTAAGCCCCTCATTAAGGGCATTTTTGTTATTTGGTTGTAATGAGTATAAATAGACCCTTTAGCTTGTATTTTCCTTAGACTTTGATGAAATTGGATATTACTCTTATATTGTAGTTTTTAGTCTCTAGTTTTAGCTCTTTGAATCTGAAAATTGGTCCAAGAACATTTGAAGTTAGGGTTTCACTTGTTTTGGATAATTTGGCAAGAAAGGTGTACTTGAGGAAGAGTGTTTCCTTTGGGTCACCTAAGAGGAAGGTTTGAACTCTTATTTGTGAGGTGTGTTGAAGATTTTGAAACATCTTCTAGTGCTAATCATTGAATAGGAGTAACGGTCTTTCTGTCTATGCTTTAATTTCAAGCATTCTTCTTCTTCATCTCTGTTCTATGTGTTGTTTTCTCTTTATTTGGTTGCTGGAATTTTCATCTTAGTAACCATTTTCGTGTGTTAATTGCCTTTAGGCTATCAAAGCCAAAGCTCAAATTCTAAATATGGTGAAAAATCAAGAAAAAGTGGTTATATACAACAATTGTCACTTAACTAACTATATGGCCGCTTAAACAAAGTCAGCTAAAAACAATACATGTATGCTAAAGCATCTACCACTTAAGAGAGGCTTGACTTCTAAAGAGTATACTATTTAAACGGTCTTGGTAAAATAAAGCAGCTGACAATTACATGGACCTTGGCCGTTTAAGCGGGTGACCAGATACCAACAATTGCTGATTTTGGTACATGCCTAACAAGCTCCGAACTGACCCTCGTTATTGGGACCCTACAGAGACAACCTATAAATTCTACTAGGATAATTTCAATGTGGTGGACTTAATGAGGATATTGGATTTTTGGAAAAAGACCATTTCAATAAATTAACGCCTGAGACACCTTTGAGGCATATTTCACTAATTTTTCAAATGGTGGGTAAAAATGCAAACTAATCGATCCTAACATGAACCAATCCTACTACTAATCCAAATTAGATATTTCAGACTTAATGAAACTTTCAAAATGCCATCGGGCACTCAGAACATTAAATATTAACCGAGGTCAACTGTGGAACTTTTAAAGACTCTAAAAATCATAAGCTCTCCTAAATCACTCCTGATTGCATTAGTAACCGTGTCAACTATATCCACACCCCAAAATTAGCATATAGAAACTACAAAGAAGGGAAAAATGGACAAAACACAGAAAAGCATTTCGCAGTTCAGGTCACTGCAATGTCCACCACCAAAATCTAGTTCGTCCTCAAACTTAAAGGCAAGGAAATACATGAATTGATAAAGAGATGAGGTAACTAATATACATATCAGACTAGACCTCCCAAGTATTCTCATCAATAGGACGGTGTCTCCACTGAACCTTAACCACAAGAATATCTCTAGAATGCAATCGTCTAACATCACTGGCTAAAATGGACAGTGGATCCTCTACAAAGGTCAACCTCTCATCCAATTGAACTGAGAATTAATGAGGTACTTGAGATTCATACAAAATATAGCACAAAAGAATATATACATGAAAAAATAGATGAATGACTGAGAAGTCTAGAGGTAAGGCCAACTCATAATCAACCTCTCAAATATCAAAAGGATCTCAAATGGTTTGATATACCTAGGTCTAAGTTTGCCCTTCTTCCCAAACCTCATCATGATTTTTATGGGCGACACAAGGAAGACTCAATCACCAATCCTAAACTTCAAGGAATGAAGCCTATGGTCTGTATAACTCTTCTTCCTACTGTTGGTTGCCCGAAGCCAATCTTAAATTGTCCAAACCCTATCCAAAGACTTGGTACCACAAGGTCTAAATTCTGAATTCTTAAACCAAACAATAGGATATCGACAATGACTACCATACAACACCTCAAAAGGTGTAATGTAAATACTTAAATACTAGCTATTACTATAAGCAAACTCCACAAAGACCAAATGCTACTCCCACTAACCTCCAAAGTCTATAACACATGCCTGAAGCATATCCTCTAAAACCTAGATAGTTTGCTTTGACTAGCCATTACTAAGGTCAACTTGAGTACCCAAATCCTCCCAAAATGCCCACTAGAGCTAAAAGTGAGCACTGATCCTTATTCTAAAATAATAGACATAAACATTCTATAAAGACGAGCTATATACATCTCAACCTCTCAGCACTAAAGAAAATCTAAATATGTATGAAATTGGTTTATTTGGTTAACTGATCCACAATGACCCAAATGTTATCAAAACAATGAGAAGTATGAGGCAACCAACTCTCAAAGTCTATAGTAATCAATTCCCACTTCTACTTAAGAATGGGTAATCTTTGAAGAAAATGACCTGGTCTTTAATACTCAGGTTTCATCTAATAACAACACAATAAATGATCTATAAAGTCTGCCATATCCTTTTTCATAACACCCTACCATTAATGTTGCTTCAAATAAAGATGCATTTTAGTCACCCTAGGATGGATGAAGTATCTTGAATAATATGCCTCCACTAAAATTGATCTCACCCATCACCAACTCTTGGCACACAAACTTGTCCTCAAATCCTCAAAACACCATCAGAATCAAGATATGCCACTTTAGCCTTACCACTCAGCACCTTATCTCAAATCATCCTCAAGATATTATCTTTAAATTGGTGAGCTTAAATTTTCTCCATCAAAGAAGATTTAGCGGTAATAAAGGATAAAATAAATACATGGGTGTCGAAATATGAAGCCTAACTATCTACTTAGCTAAAAACAAAACCTCTAAGGCTAAAGTTCATTCCTAGGCCAAGAGATAAGCTAAACTTCCCATATTAGCTTACTTCTGGCTTAAGGCATCCGCAACCACATTATCCTTACTCAATGATACGAACTTATAGTATCATAATTCTAAATCAAATAAAGCCAACACCGGTGTCTCATATTTATTACCGTTGATTGAAGAAATACTAAAGGATAAAATTATCTGAGAAAATCTAACTAGGAACTTCATATAAGTAATGTTACCACAACTTCAACACAAACACTATGGCTGCCAACTCCAAATCATGGTTAGGAAATTTTTCTCATAAGGCTTCAATTTATGAGAGGAATAAGCAATCACCTAACTATCCTGTAGCAACACCACATCCAAAACAATACCAAATGCATCACAGAACATGGTAAAACTCATACCTTCCTTTGAAAAGTCCAAATGGGAGATAAAGTCAACAACCTTTTGAGTTTTTAGAAGCTCTTCTCACACGTATTCGACCACTGGTATACTATCTTTTTCTGAGTCAACTTGGTAAAAGAAGATGCAATAAATGAGAAACCCTCTACAAAACATCGATAATAACCTATCACTCAAATAAAAGTCTAATTCTCTATAGGAGAAATAGGCTTAGCCAAAGCATAAATTTCCACTCTCTTGGTAGAATCAACAATAATATCATCCTTGGTAACCACATAACCCAAGAAAGAGATCGAATCAAACAAAACACACACTTTAAAACTTGGCATACAACTTCTCATCACGTAACCTCTGAAGTACAATCCTCAAGTGCTTTACGTGATCAGTCTAATTCGTGGAATAAACTAAGATGTCATCTATAAATAAAATTACAAAGAAGTCGAGATACAATTGTAATATCTAATTTATCAACTCCACGAACGCTACAAGGGCATTGGTGAACCCAAAAGAACATGATCGAGAACTCATAATAATTGTATCGGGTCCAAAAGTTATATTTAAAACATTTGAAGCTCTAATCTTCAACTGGTGATACCTGAATCTTCAATCAATATTGGAAAAAAACAAATCACCCATTTTTTTCTTCATGAACAAGACAAGACCACCCCAAGGAGATACACTAGGTCTACTGATCACCTTACTTAACAAATTCTCCAACTGATCCTTTGATTCTTTAAACTTAGATGGTACCATCCTATAAGAAGGTATGGAAATAGGCTTAGTTCTCGGCTCTATATTAATAGACAAATCAATATCTTGATTCAGAGGCATACCAGGAAAATTTGTAGAAAACTCATCCATGAACTCATGAACAACCTAAATAGAATACATAAAAGGCAGTGAGGAAACAATAGTATTAGGGACATAATAAAAATAAACAAACACTTTCTCTACTATGTGATAAGCATGTCAAAAATATATAACACCCTATGAGTTCAAATAAGGCGTACCCTTTCAAGCTAACATTGGCACACCTGGCATAAATAAGGTCACAATCTTAGCATAAAAGTCTAAAATAGCATGATAAAAAAATAATTAATCCATCCACTGAATAACATCAAAATTAACCATATCTAGAATAATCATGTCAACTCAAATCTCACAGCCCACATAAGTAACCACAAAAGATCAATACACCCGATTGACCACTAAGAATCTTCTATAAGGGTACAAACATAAAGAGAAATAACAAAAGGCCCACATGCAACCTCAAACTAAGATGAAAAATATGTAGACACATAGGAGAATATAAACTCAGGGTCAAATAACACGAAAGCAAATCTGTAGGAAACTAAGATGATACATGTAATCACTATATCAGAACCCGCTGCCTCAAGTCCTTCAAGTATAGTATAACATTGACCATATATGCTCTTAAACTAGGTATCCTCATGACCACCTCCACGATCTTCCCTATCTCTAACTCTAGCACAATGCCTACTACATTGTAAACCACCATTCACTACAAAAATAAGATTAGGGCATAGTTGAAGCTAAGATCCCTACTGAGTGTGTGCCATATGGAAAAAATCATCAAATATAAAAAATCATCTGTAGCCTAACTCAATTTGAGAAGGTGTGAATGAACTAGACCAACTACCTTGGCCTGAAGAGTCGATCTTGGAGCCTTCACCCACATAACCTGATACCTAGCTACCAGAAATCACAGAACCTAAAGGTCTACCATCTGATCCTTACAATAAATCTTGAAATGTCCTACCAAGATAATCATGGAAAACGTTATTATATAAATCTCTACCTCAAGAGGTGTATTATCCCAACCCGAGGCTACCCCCTAGTATGTGAGATAAGTACTAACTAAAATAAATATGGATACTGGACATGAATGCATGAACATATAAAGAAAATGAAATACCAAGTATAGCATATGCTGAAATGATCTATAAAACTGACTGAATAACTAGTAAACTAAAAACTTGGTCTTGCAAACTTGAGCTAATATAACTGAATACTAAACTAAAACTATGGGAGCTATCATTTAACTGACATGCCCTAAATTGAGCTAATCAGGATCCAATCTCTAACCCCAATTGGAAGGATGTCAGTACTTTGCCAAGGGAACTAATACTGGTTGTGTCCTAAAGGTCTAGGATGTCAGTTCTCTACTGGATAATGACCCTAAGAGAATGTCATTTCTCTACTGGTAGGTGACATCTCACAACCTATGTTGGCCACATAGTTTTGGAAGTTAGGGACTACTACTAAATGTTCCAGTCCTTTACAAGTAGGTGAGCCTTCATCCCTAGGTTCAATCGGTGCTAAATCCTACTCCCAATTGAACTGACATTGGTACTAATTTAAGTTAACTGGACTCCTAACCGCTAATTGCTCAACATGAATATGATAATCTGAATATGATAATAAAATCATGATCTGACTAACTTGAAACTTGAAAATCTAAAATATGTATAAACATATCGGTATCGGGTGTTCATAACTCACCAACACTGAACAATACTTTAGTACAATAACATCATCATAATCTTATAAGGAAAGTCATGATTCGTAGACCCAAAACATAGTATATTTGACTAAACTGATGAAATCCATTATTATAAGTACGGAACCATATTAAACTTATGAGGACAACATGCTCATATGGTTTATTTCATAACTTGATAAATTGACATGGTATCAACTGAACATGATATGGATGACTGAGATTTTAAGGCATGTAAGAGTATACTTCACATGGGAACCATAATGTCATGGTTTTTATTTAGAAATATTATGAGTAATTTGAGTAAATTCATACCTAACATTGAAATTTCATGAAAAGAGAGAAAAGAGTTTATACTTAAAAACAAGGGATTTCTTGGGACATAGTGGGTGAAAGGAACCTATTGATGAATATCCCACATACTGAGTTGCTTGAATCAATGAAAAAAACTTGGAATTGGGACCTTGAATAGTGAATTCTTGGGAGAAATTTTTAATTTTTGTGTTCTTGGGAAAGAGGAATGATTTTACGTTGTTAACTAATGAGGAATGGGGGATATAATGCCCCTCTTAGGTTTTAAAACGTCACTTGGGTGTTTAATGAGAGGGAGAAAAACTAAAATTCCTTTTTGAACCCTAAATGCAAAAACAAGATTTCACAACCTCCGTGGCATGAAAGTTATTGCGGAGACTAACCTCCGTGACACGTTGTATATTGCGGAGACTAGCCTCCATGAAACATTGTGTATCACAAAGATCCAATCTATGTGACATTTTAAAATTGCAGAGGCATTCAGACTCCATGGTCCAAAAACACCCCTAATCCCTTTCAAAAATTCCAGAACTCTCCCAGATGACCTTTTTAATATCCCTGAACATATTTCAACTCATAAATCAATGTTTCAAACTCAAAAAGGCCAAAAATAAATTGTTCAAAATCTTGTTGTCTTAAAAAGGCCATGTCACTTGTACTTATTATAAATTAAATGACTATGAAACTTCTAAACATTAGATGAATAGTTGGAAACTCGTCTAGAATCTTGTGGTGTATTACAATATCTTCCCCTTGGGATCATTCATCCCTAAATAAAACTGTCTAAGCTGAGATAGTAAGAAGACTGAGATCATGTACTGAATACTCATGAGCTTAATCATGATTAAGTAACTGAATCTGAAATATGATGTATGCACTTAACTAAATTCATGAATGTATGCTATGACATGAGGATGGTTGGGCAGTTGAGATAGAAAACTAGAGAATCAATTTAGGGGAAACCATTACGTTAAGTTGAATCTGAATTCATAAAGAAAAGATGGGTACACTTGGTTCGCATATCTGCTTTTACTTCCCAAGTATCTCCCTTAATAGACTGATTTCTCTATAGAACCTTAACCAAAGGAACTTTTTTATTCCTTAACCTACAAATCTAATGATCAAGGATCTCAACTAGGACTTCTTAATAGGAAAGGCTATCTTTCACATCCATACTCTCTAAGGGCACAACTGAAGTTGGGTTGCTGAAATATTTCTTTACTAGAGAGACATGGAATATGGGATGTACTGATGCTAACTCTGCAGGCAACTCTAATTCATAAGCTACCTTTCTAAAATGGCTCAAAATCCTATATGGGCCATCATAGAGGGAACTGGGCTTCCCCTTTTTGCCAACTATCTTCACCCCTTTCATGGGTGAAATTTTCAAATAAACCAAGTCACCACTATCAAATTCCAGATCTCTTCTTCTTATATCAACATAAGATTTCAACCGACTTTGGTTTGTCTTCAACCTTTCTCGAATCAACTGAACATTCTTCATCGCCTCATACACTAAATCTAGCTCTATAAAAGCAGCCTCACCTACTTCAAACCAACCAATAAGAGATCTACACCTCCATAAAGTTCTTTAAATAGAGCCATTTAAATACTAGAGTGGTAGCTATTATTGTACGAAAAATCAATCAAAGGGATGTGGTCATACCGACTACCCTTAAAGTCGATAACATAATCTTTCAACATATCCTCTAAGGTCTGAATAGTCTTTTCTGCCTAGCCGTCTATTTGAGGATGAAAAGTTTTACTAAGATGAACTTCGGTGTCAAAACCTTTCTAAAAAGCCTTTCAAAAGTGAGGTAAACAAAGTGCCTCTATCTAAAATAATGGTCAGTGGAACCCAATGTAACTTTACCAATTCCCTAAGATCGAGTCTAGCATAATCCTTAGCTGAATATGAAGTATGAATTGGCAAGAAATGAGTTGACTTGGTTATTCTATCTAAAATGACCCAAATAGAATCATGCTGACGACGTACACGAGGTAACCCTATCATAAAATCTATGTTCACCACCTCCTACTTTTAAGTGGGGATGGTGAACTCCTAAAGCGTACCACTAGGCCTTTGGTGCTCAACCTTAACCTGCTGAAAATTCAAACACTTAGCCATGAATTCCGTAATATCTTTCTTCATACCATTCCATTAATAAATTTCTCGCAGATAACGGTACATCTTAGTGGCCCTTGGGTAAATAAAATATCTCACACCATGCATCTATACTAATATTTACTGTCTAAAACTACTCATACTCGGAACACATAACATGCATTGATGAAGAAGCACACCATCTCCACCTTGGGAGAAAACCTCAACCTTCTGATACCGAACTATCTCCTTCAACTTGACAAAAAATAGGATCCTTGTCTAGTTTTTCTTTCACTTCGACAACCAATGAAGATTTTGAACTATTCTGAACCCATAGACTAACTTTGGCTGAATTAACCAACTGAACATCTAATCAAGCATGCTGATGAACCTCATGGACTAACTTCTTTTATCCTCCTTAACATGTGCAACACTTCTTATAGACAATCTACTAAGGGCATTGACCACTACATTAGCCTTACCCGAGTGATACAATACACTCATATCATAGTCCTTCAATAAATCAAGACACCATCTCTGATAGATATTTAGGTCTTTCTATATAAAAACACACTGTAAACTCTTCTGGTCCGTAAACACATCAATATGGACCCCGTAAAGGTAATGTCTTAAATCTGTAAGGCAAAGGCATGGCTACCAACTTAAGTTCATGGGTCGGGTACTTCTTCTCATGAAGTTTATGCTGCCTAGAGTCATAGGATATGACCTTACCTCACTGCATCAATACACAACCAAGACCAACTCTAGAAATATCACAATAGACTATAAACCCATCTGAACTCTCTGATAGAGTCAATAAGGGAGCAAAAGTAAGTCGAGTCTTCAACGCTTAAAAACTCTTTTTGCAAGAATCTAACCATTGAAATTTGACTTTACTCTTAGTCAGTCGAGACATGGGAGAAGCAATAGAAGAAATTCTTCAATAAAATATCTATAGTAACAAGCTAAACCCAAGAAACTCCTAATGTCTGATGAAGACGTGGGTCTAGGATATTTTTTTACTGCTTTGGTATTTTGAGGATCAACTCAAATGCTATCATCGGATATCATATGACCAAGAAAAGCTACTGATCATAACCAAAATTCATATTTGCTGAACATAGCAAATAGCTAGTGATTCTTAAGGGTTTAGAATACAATCCTTAAATGGTTTGCATGATTACTTTCACTACGAGAATAGAAGAGGATGTCATATATGAAGACTATGATGAACATGTCCAAGTACTGATTTAACACCTTGTTCATCAAGTCCATAAAAGATGCATGAGCATTAGTTAGTCTAAAAGATATAACTAGAAATTCAAAGTGACTATACCGAGTTCTGAAGGTTGTCTTTGGGATGTCACATTGTCTAGCTCTAAGCTAGTGATGGCTAGATCGGAGGTCTATCTTAGAGAAATAGCTGACACCCTGAAGTTGGTTGAAAAAGTCATCAATCCTGGGGAGAAGATACTTATTCTTGATTGTGAATTTTTTTAATTGATGGTAGTCAATGCACATTCTGAGGGAACAATCTTTTTCGCTCACGAAGAGAACTGGAGCACACCTCGGAGAAACACTAGGCCTAATAAAACACTTATCTAAGAGATCTTTAAATTTATCCTTCAGATCTTTATGCTCAGTTAAAGGCATTCTATAAGGTAGAATTAAGATAGGCTGGGTATCTAGGAGGAGATCTATTTCAAAGTCAATTTCTCTCTTAGGAGGAACTCCGGGAAGATCTTTAGGGAACACTTCTAGAAACTCATTCACTACTGAAACTGACTAAAGTCTTGGAGTTTTAGAATTTGAGTCCATGACTCAGACAACATAGTAAATACAACCCTTGGAAATTATCTTCTTTTCATTAAGATAGGAGACAAATCAAGCTATAGGCACTGAAATACTACCCTTCAATTCTATGACTGGTTTATTAGGAAAATAGAATGGTACTATCCTATTTCTCCAGTCTACTAAGGCATAACACGAGGGGACACAATACATGCCGAGAATAACATCAAAATAAGTCATCTCTAACTCCATAAAGTCAACTGAAGTGACTTTCTGAGAAACTATGACTAGCTAATTTATGTATACCCATTTGGTTGTAATAGAACTACCCACTGGGATAGACACTGAGAAGGGTTCTGCTAAGATTTTGGGACTGGCTCCAAAGTCTACTGCTATATAGGGATTCATAAAAGGAAGTGAAGATCTGGGATTTAACAATGCATAAACATGAAGATGGAAGACTTGTAACATACTCATAACCACATCATGATAATTTTTATGACCCTTTCAAGTCTGAAGAGCATAAAGTCGATTCTAAAATTATCACTGGTAGCACTAGAGATGGCATCCTACTGAGTTGGGCAACCTATTAGAGCTTATGAGAAGTTAGACTGACCCTGTTGACGATAATCCTTTCCTTTATGGGGCAACCACTGGGCAATCCCTGATCCTGTGGCCTAGCTTGCCATATCTAAAACACACATCACTTCCTGCCTAACACTCTCCCTAATGGTTCCTACCATATCTCCTACAAATCAAATTGGTACGACCATTATTCACATACCTTAGGACATAGATCCTAGCTCTCTATCCCTATCATTTTGCCTGATCTTAAGCACTAGCGTACTAGCTGAAAATGGGGCTAGAACTGAAGAATCATGGCAGAACTGAGAATGATTCCCCCCATCAGACCTTTGTTATGAGAAGTCAAAACTATCAGTTTTGGATCTCTTATTCTCCTTTTCCTTTTCTTTGAGCTTCTCCTCCTCAATCTGCTGAGCATGGACCATCAATTTAGAAAGGCCAATCTCTTTAACCAACATAGTTATTTTGTACTCCTTAACCACATCCTTCGAAATATCAAACCCAAGCTGATATAATCTGAATACTGAACAAAATTATGGGAGCTATCATTTAACTGACATACCATAATCTAAGCTAATCGGGGTCCAACTTGTAACCCCAGTTGGAAAGATGTCAGTACTTTGCCATTGGTACTAACATTAGTTGTGTGGATCCACTAAACTAGTGCCCTAAAGGACTAGGGTTTTAGTCATCTAGTGGTGGATAAACCCTAAGAGAGTTTCAGTCCTCTACTGGTGGGTGACATCTCACAATCTACCCTAGCTACATAGTTCTGGAACTTAGCAACTGCTACTAATGGTCTCAGTCCTCTACTAGCGGGTGATCCTTCATCCCTAGGTTCGCTCAATGTGAAATCCTACTCCCAATTGAACTAACACTGGACCTGATAAAGTTAACTTGACTCGTAACTACTAACTGCTCAACATGAATATGATGGTAAAATCATGATCTAACTGACTTGAAACTTGAATATCAGAAACATGTGTAAAAATATAGGTATCGGGTGTTCGTATCCCCCCAGTACTGAAAAACACTTTAGTACAATAACATCATCACAATCTTGTAAGGAAATTCATGATTCATAGACCCAAAACGTAGTATATTTCACTAAACTGATGAAATCCATGATTATGAGTATGGGAGTATGTTAAACTTATGAGGACAACATGCTCACCAGGTTTGTTTCATAACTTGATAAATTAACGTGGTATCAATTGAACATGATACGAGTGACTTAAATTATAAAGCATATAAGAGTATACTTCACATGGGGAAATACAATGTCATGGTTTTTATTCAATACTAACATAAGCAATTTGAATAAATTCATACTTAACATTGAAATTTGATAAAAAGGGGGGGAAGGTTTGTACTTGAAAACAAGAGATTTCCTGGGACTCAATGGGTGAAAGGAATCCATTGATGAATATCCCACATACCCGAGTTTCTTGAATTAATGAAGAAAACTTGGAATTGGGACCTTGAATGGTAAATTCTTGGGAGAAACTTTTAATTTTTGTATTCTTGAGAAAGGGGAATGATTTTATGTTGTTAACTGATGAGAAATGGGAAAATTAACGCCTCTCTTGTGTTTTAAAATGTCAATTAGGTGTTTAGGGAGATGGGGGGAAAGACAAAAAAGCCCCATTGAACCTTAAATAAAAAAAAAGGATGTCGTAGCCTCCATGGCACGAAGGTTATCACGGCGACTAACCTTCGTGACACGTCAGGTATTGTGGAGACTAGCCTTCGTGACATGTTGTGTATCGCAGAGAGCTAGTCTCCATAAAACGTTAAAATTATAGTGGCATTCTGCCTCCATGGTCCAAGAACACCCTGAATCCTTTTCAAAAATTCTAAAACACTCCTAGATGACCCTTTTAACATCCCTGGACATATTTCAACTTATAAATCAATGTTTCAAACTTAGGAAGGAAAAAAATAAAATTTTCAAAATCTTAGGGTCTTAGAAAGTCCATGTAACTTGTACTTATTATAAATTAAATGGCTTTGGGACTTCTAAACATTGGATGAATAGCTGGAAACTTGTCTAGAATCTTGTGGGGTATTACATGTGTCTGCTAAAATTGCCTTGATAGCCACCTTCTTGGTCCTCCCCGAGTAACCTAATAATAGACTCATTCATCTTTGCATGCTTAATAATTCTTTGGAAAGAAGCCCTTGAAACTGCCATCTGGTCTATAGTAAACTGATATGTACTATCTAACCCCATTACAAACACCGAATCCTCTTAAACTCGATGGAGATGCTAGCAGTTGAATTTCTTGATAAGATATGATAATATGCCTCATACTCGATAATAGATATGTATCCCTACTCCAAGTGATCAAAATCAACCCTCATTTAGTCTCTCAAGATATATGGTATAATCTTCTCCAAAAAGGGCTCAGAAAACCTAGTCTAAGTTATAGAAGGCAAACCCAAAGGCCTACAACAAGAAAGTAACCTCCACCAATCCCTAAACAAATTCGTCAATTGATAAATAGTATAAAAAACTCCATGGGACACAAAAGATCTAAGATTATATAAATTCTCCTAGAAATCAATCAACAATTCATAGTCATTCTGACCAATAGCTCCACTAAACTTGTGCGATCCCAAGAAAATAATGATCTCAAATCTCTTTGATCATTAGAAGACAAAGTTGTACCCGGAGCAATAGTTAGGATAGTATGTATGAAAAGAAAAGATAGGAAGGTCTGGAAGATGCGAATTACGGCAGAGGATTAGGGCCAGTTCGGGTCGCTAGTGTAGGGAATTAATTGGTGGGGGTGTATTCCTGTTATGATTCCGTATTCAGTGTTTCGTGTTCCGTGTTCCATGTTTATTACGAATCTGTGTGCTTTCCTCTGCTTTATATTCCTGCATTCCTGCTTTACTCTGTTTTGTATTCCTTATGG
>NC_061122.1:122878637-122890268 GCF_002878395.1 Capsicum annuum | reverse complement strand
CCCTAGATAGGAAGGTCTGGAAGATGCGAATTACGGCAGAGGATTAGCGCCAGTTCGGGTCGCTAGTGTAGGGAATTAATTGGTGGGGGTGTATTCCTGTTATGATTCCGTATTCAGTGTTTCGTGTTCCGTGTTCCATGTTTATTACGAATCTGTGTGCTTTCCTCTGCTTTATATTCCTGCATTCCTGCTTTACTCTGTTTTGTATTCCTTATGGGTGTCGTATCTATGTTATGTCATCTGCTTCTGTGCTGTACTATGTGTTTGTGTGATATCTCGTGTCTTGAGCCGGGGGACTTTCGGAAACAGCCTTTCTACTTCATCAGAGGTAGAGGTATGGACTGCGTACATCTTACCCCCCCCCAGACCCCACTAAGTGGGAATACACTGGGTTTGTTGTTGTTGTTGTTGTTAACTCAATCTGAAAGAAGTTAAGCTATAACCTACCTCGAAAAAAAGAAATTTAAGCCTAAAGTGCTTCAACACAGAGTTTCCCCCTTTGGAATGGCCTTGGAATCAACTACATCATTCAAATATAACATGTTTATGTTAAAAGAAAACTAATGATACTCATATTTAAGCCAGGTCCAATACAAATTTAAAAAATAACTTTGAATACGAAAGGGTTAGAATTAAATTTTTATTATAGAATACATTCCCCAAGGTTTAAAAAATATATTATTGAAAACTCACACGCAAACGAGTTAAAAATGAGGTCCAAATCGAAGTGAAATAATTTGTAAGATTTTCCAGGAAAATTATTAAAATTCCAAAGTTAAAATCGTGATTAAAGAGTTTTTTTATGATATAAATTAATGAAATGTAATGGAATTAAGATTTTGGAGCTTACCTAAGCTTAAACGATGAAGAAAACCTTAAAAATTGCACAAACTCGAAGGTTAAAGTACAAAAATGCTAAAAATTTGAGAAAAAACAGGTTATACACAACGGTTACTACTTAAGAGACTAAATGGCCCCTTAGGCGTCTACCACTAAAGCGGTACCAGACCACTAAAGCGGCTACTGCTTAAGCGAGGTTCGACCACTAAAACGGCTACCGCTTAAGCAAAGTCTTTAGCCACTAAAGCGGTTGCCGCTTAAGTAGATGGATCATATATCAGCAGTCGTTGATTTTCGTGCAAGCCTACCAAGCTTCGAGCAAACCATCAAATTTGATCGGGACACTAATGAGATAACCCTTATATGCTACTAGGCTAATTTTGATGTTTCAAACTCAACGATAATATTGAATTTTTAATAAAAAGATTATTTTCAAGAAATTAGCTCCAGGAACTATTTAAGACAAATTTCACTAGTTTTTCGGATAAAAGGTCAAAATGCAAACTAATGGATTCGAACTTGAACCAACCTTGTTACAAACCTGAACCAACCCTACTATAAACCTAAATTCGACATTTCAAACCTAATAGAATTGTTCAAATTGTCTTCCAACAATCAGAACATTAAATATTGGCCGAGGTTAACTATAAAACTTTTAAAGCTTCTAAAATCACAAACTCTCCTAGATCACTACGGATTGCATTATAATTGTGTCAACCATCCCCACACCGCAAAACCAATATGTTACAAGTACAAAAAGGGGAAAAAATGATCAGAACACATACAAAAGATTTCACACTTCAGATCATTATAATACTACTTATATATATATATATATATATATATATAGAGAGAGAGAGAGAGAGAGAGAGAGATTAGGATACGTGTGTTGTACGTGTATTAAGCGTATTTCACCTAAATGAGAAATTTACCATAAATTTATATTATAAAAAATAAGGTATATATGAAGACATCAAAAATAAATTTTATCAAAAAATAAATTGTAAATCACAAAACAATTAAATAGATGTTATTTTAGTCATCAAGATTGTGAGTACAATTTTATATTATTCTTTTGTTTCTTCTTTTCTAATTTTTTTCATGATTTTAGAACCTAGAATTTTGGACCTATGTATTTCATTATCAATAGTATGGAGCATCACTTTTTTTCCTTTTTGAATGGAGGGTGTCTGAATTCTTTTTTTCTTCACACATAAACATTCAACATTAATGCTAATTACAAACATAACAATGCCAAAGCAAATTTATGGGGAGGGCGGGGTACTTACATATATCCTAGTTCCCATTCTCTATTTATAAATGGAGAAGCATAATCTATTCTTTTCTACATAAGTTAATGGTCACATCAATCTATTCATTTTCTGCCATCTTCACATGTCAATTTGGGATTCTCCTATATACAACTCCTCTACTTTACGTTTATTGTTACAACTCTCTTATTTCCTATGTTGATATCATCAATATTATATTGGCCCTTTGAAGAATATACGTACCTAAGTGGTAGATACAAATTCAAAATTTAAACAAGAATCTGTAAAGAATAAGTATATCCTAGTACATATCCTTAGTCCATCCCATGTTAACTCATTTTGTTCTTCCTTCAAAAACTTTTCGTACCACCAAATCCTCAAATTATTTTATATATTCACAAAATTTATGTATGGTAAAATGGAAGGGCATAGAAGCATAATTACATATACAAATTAATCATTTAATTCCAATGCAACAAAAGCATCAAAAATAAATTCAATCTCAATTTTTTACTCTTACCACAACATTAAATCCATTCATTATATCAACTTTCCTAATTAACACCAAAAGTAACCTCGAATTGCAATAAAATTCTAAGAATCGAAAAGTTACCTATGGTTTATTCAAGTCTACGCAACAACTAACTTCTTCAAGTCATGAATGGTGTCACCTTTATTGCACTCCACCTTCACCTTTTGCCAAATCAATCGTTCAACACCATCTCAATCCTCTTTGATTCACTCGATATGAAGAGGGCAAATCGTAAAACTTTTCAAATGAAAGAATAATAGTTATAAACAAATAAATAAAATTTATATAGTAAGCGTAAATATGTATATATATTTACAAATTGATACAAAATAGGTAACATTATCAATGTACGAAACAAAGGCTATTGACTTAGATAATTAAAAGCAGAGGAAGACATTAGAGCTGAAAAATAAAAAGCAACATAAAATTTGATGGTTGAACTATAACATCAGAATTAAAGAACTATAAAGATTTAGTAGAAAATAGATATGAAGAAAAACTAATTTGTCGTGAGCGAAGAACACAATGTTGTAAAAGAAGAACAAAATTTTTGTTTATGCAATTATAGCATATAAGTCGATATATTTAATATAGGAGTTGTCTTTGAGAGTTTAAACTCTCAATTTAAATTGAAATGAGATAATATTTATAAAAGGTTTTTACAGGGTTTTACTTTTCAAAATTTCCTTTCTTTGTTCCCCTCTTTACATGTTTTTCTTCTTCCTTTTATAATGTAATTTTATTTTCCTTATGCCAATGGAATTGTCTAATATGGTAAATTTGTTAGAATTATAAAAGAAAAATTTAAATCCATAAGAACAATGCAATAACAATAAAATTTATAATTAGATTTTGGCAAAGACATACAATTTCAGTTTTATGTTACAATTGGAAAGATTGTACAATTTAATTGGAAAATTAAATTAATTGCAAATAAGGAGACGATGTCTAAAAAGTAATATTTAATTGAACATAAAAATAAAATTTTATTCAACAAATTCTTTTTTAATTGTAAAAGGTTAACTTTTTTCGACAAATCTATTTTTATGGAATGACTTTATTACCATATATCAATTTTTAAAATATACTTTTCTCTTCTTTTTACTTAACATTTATTTTACGACTCCCTTTTCATGTACACAAGGAAAAAAATCTATCAATATTAATTTACCATAAATTTTTTCTTACCATATATTTTAGGATATTTTAAATTTTAATTAATTAATTAATTAATTATTAAAAGGGTGAAAAGACGATTTTGTCTAAAGCGGCGATTTTTAGTGAAGGGTAAAAAGTTCAAATCACTTTTTTAAGGGTTTTCACACTTTTAATATATACTAGTTTAGGTGTACGCTCCTTGCACATGTACCTCACTTTAATGAGTTTGAACATTACATTAAATAGGATATTTGTTTAAATAATAAAGACGAATATAATAATTAAATTTAATATCTTTTGAGTATGTAAAGATGAAGAATTTATTTATTAAACCTAATCTTTATCAAAAATATTTTCAAAAGTCGATCGGCATTCATCTACCATCTGTAAATTGCAATAAAATAATACAATTATAGAGACATCAAAATAATACAATTAAATTTAATCTTTACACACAAAAATTTTCTCAAAGTCGTTCGACACTCATCTACCACTTGTAAATAATAACAAAATAGTACAATAATAGAGATATCAAAACAATATAACTAAACCTAACTTTTACATAAAAAAATTCCTCAAAACTGACCAACATTTATCTATCACCTGTAAACTGCAACAAAATAATACGATAAAAGTGATATCAAAACAATACAATTAAACTTAAATTTTACACACAAAAATTTTCAAAGTCGATCGAGATTCATCTACGAACTGTAAACTACCAAAAAATAACAAACTAATAAAGATACTATGATAATATAATTAAACCTAACATTTACGTAAAAAAAAATTCAAATCCGCCCCACGTTCATCTAGCATCTGTGAATTAAAATAAAATAATAAGATAATAAAGATATCTAAACAATACAATTAAACCTAACTTTACACAAGAAATTCTTCAAAGCAAACCGACATTCATCTACGATCCGTAAACTATAAAAAAAAAAATAATAGTGATCACAAAGCTTTGATTTTGATCCAACTAATTCTTTTTTGAGCGAAAATTTTGACCATAAAGAATAATTTTGAATTAAAACAAAGAAGATATATATACACACATATTGAATTCTATTATGCTGAAAAAACTAGTGAAAAAGTTGAGGGTTAGAAAATCAAGCATCCATCAATCTATACACGAAATCGAATCAAGTTAGATAAACATCAATCATATTCTCTTTTATTCCCTAAACAAACACCAACAAATTGAGAATGAAAACTCAAGTCCTTACAATGAGACAACTGATAAATTTCAGTCATGAAGAAAAAACTTATGATAAATTATGGACTATATTACATAATTTTAAAAACAAATAAAATATCTAGAGTAAATTTAACTCACATCGTGAAGAGCAATTCTTGAAATCCTATGACTTTTTTATTTCCTAAGCAAACATCAATGAATTGATTAACTATTGATATGAAATCCATTTTAAAGAATATGAAATAGTATCGTCGTTTATTATTATTATTATTGTTTTAATCAAAAGTGAAGAGAGTTTAACTAAAGCAATGCCTAATTTAAATTGAAAAAAGTAAGTACTCCAATATTATTGAAAATTACTTTCTGGATGGGAATTTGCTTCGGGCTTCGAATATAAAAGGTCCAAAACCAAAGAAATCAAACATGGGTGGTTGCATTGGTCCTAAGCCAGGATTACCCGGTGGTTTTGGTGGTAGCATAGGTTTCAATTCTCCACCAGAATTTTCATTGTTGAAATTTGTTGGCACACTGCAAATTTGTTTTGCTGATTTGATTAAGTAGCCGTTTGGACATGTAAATTAAAATTTTTCGGAGTTGGAGATGAAATTGGAGTTGGAGTTGTGTTGTCTTTTTTGATTTTTTTTTTGACTTTTGAAAAAACTTGTTTAAATATGAATTTATGCCCCAACTTTTACAAACTATCAAAATCACCCAACTAAAATTTACCTACTAATGGAAAAAGAACACAATTAGCCACTTTTATAAAAATAATTACATATACATGGTCATATTTAATGAATTTCAATTATGACATATATAATATTTACATTAATAGTCATTTTCTCATATTTAAAAATTTTAAATATGGATGTTATATTAACAGATCACTACTTCCTATTTTTTAAGTAACAAATATTATCTTTCAAGCAAATTTATTTTTTTATGAATTTATTTAATTTATTTTCTTTATTTTTGGTTCCTACAAAATAGGAAATTATGAGTTGTTATTAAATTTTAGGGTGCCGCTAATTTATTTCTCTAATTTTATTATATATTAAAGATTTCACTATGTGTGAATAAATTATTTATATGTAAAACATACTTTGCATATTTATGGTATATTATATCATATACCATAAATATATAAATATGCTTAGTATATTTTTTAACACTTTGTGTATTTAAATATGTGTGTATATAGTATATACATGGTATAAACTTCATATACAACATACTTTGTCTATTTATAACATAAATATGCTTAGTATATTTCTTAATACTTTGTATATTTATATATGTGTGTATATGGTATATACATGGTATAAACTTTATATATAACATATTTTGTATATTTCTTTTATAAATATAATACTTTATATATTTATGGGTATAAATATAATACTTTGTGTATAAAGATACCAAGTATTATGTTATATAAAGGTAGCAGTTGTAGTTTAAGGTATAAATTTGTTAAATTGGATATATTTTTTTATGAAAATTATGTATCACCGATTTATATTTTTAGCATATATATGGTATAAACTATTTATATTTGAATAGTAGAATAAAGATGTACACAATATAATATATATAATCAAATTTAAAATGAGAATAATTTGTGGGAGTGGTAAACTAATCTGTTACAACTTTATTAATTCCATAAATATAGAAAACGATTATCCATTATTAATTATATGACTAAAATTTCTTAAACGTCCGTATAACAACAGAAAAATTATTATTATTATTATATCATAGTAATTAGGATCATTAGCGGTAAAAAAATATGTTAAATAAGAAAGAAAATTAAATAAGGGAGAAAAATAATAATGAGAGAGAAAAAGAGATATATTTAATTAGGATAGCATTAATTTTAAAATTATAATTATCTTATTATTTACAATCGCTATATACATAATATTGAAAAAGTAATGTTATAAGGAGAGTTTTATGTACAAATTTAAAAGATTGGAGTTATATGTAATAATAATAATAATTGAAATTGGAGTTGAAAAATTGTGAAAACACCAAAAATCTGTTTTGTCTTTTCAGAAAATTTTTCCAGAATTATTTTCTGAATTTTCATGGCCAAACACCATAATTTTCAACTTAAAATTTTTTGAAAAAAAGAGAAAAATTTTCATGGCCAAACGGGCCCTAAGTATAGCTTGCATTTGTGGATAGCTAATCTGATTAAAAACTTGGATATAATTGCAAAAATCACCATTCCTAACTATTAATGTTGACTTCTTGTTGGCAGACATTAGACTACCATATGTCTATGTCGTACTTTTTTTTTTTTTTGGAACACCAAATTTTATACCTAAAATCTATTCAATATCTTAAAATATGTAAAGAAGTATTCTACGGGTGTGTTTGGTATGATAGGAAATGTTTTTTAGAAAATATTTTTCCATTTTCTTTTGTTTGGTTGTAAAAAGGTATTTAGAAAATATTTTTCAAAGCCACTTATTTTCGTTATTTTGAGGAAAAATGACTTTCCTAATAAGTCAAGGGAAGTCATTTTCAAGACAAAGAGATTATACACTATACACTTCTCTTCTTCACCTCCAACAAAATCAACACATAAGCACAGATCATCGTTGTCTCCAAAGTTAGGACTTTCTCCCCTCTCTCTCTTTTCTCCCTATTGAAAGAATTTCAAAGTATGTCCATAACTAATTTCTTTTATGGTGCTTGGTAAATAATTTCTTCAATTTTTTCTTTTTTTACTAATTTTGGTTTGATTTGAGGCAAATTTTTTTCAAAAATTGAAATTTGAATTTCTGATTTAAGTTCAATTTTGCTTGTTTGGGCCTATTTTTTAATAAGACTTGAGTTGCTATATTAGTACTACCATTATATTTACAAGTAAAAATTGAACATAATTTCACTACACAAGAAGGAGGAGCTGGTTTTTATCACAAGAAGGAAGAGTTGGTTTCATCTTTCTGTTTTATCCCAACTTCAAATTCTGGGTAAAAAAGCTTCATTTTTTTTTTCATATTATCCAAAATAATACAAACAGAAATCTACATGTTATTGGATTTGGTGGGTTAGAGTTTCTGGGAGAAAAATAAACTTACCTTTTTTGTTTCTTACATAATTTTCCTATCATGTTGAACAAATTTTCTTATTTTTATTACTATTAATCCAAATAGTACTAGAAGGAAAAGATGCATTACGTAATTTTGGCATAGTGGGTTTTGGTGGTATTTCGGTTGGAGCTTAGTTAAAAAGTATGAGAGAAATAGGGAAAAAAGGAGACAACTCTTAGCTTTTATGGAAGTTTGAAGTAACTCGAACTCTATCAGGGCAGCAGTTGGTACTCAGTAGCTTTGTAATTGGAACAAGATAGTTACAACTCACAACATTATGATCTTCTTTCTATAACTTTTATTTTTCTTTGGGAAAAAAAGAAAATATTTTTCTTGTTTAATGATGTAAGTGCTTAATTGGAGTTTTGCTTTTGCTTATCTTCAGTTAAGTACTTTTCTGAATGTGAGCTAGATTTCTTGTGGTTTGTAATCTGTGAATTGTGTTGATTTTTTAGAGTTTAAACTAAGTGCTATGATTCAAGTGTATGCTTTTTGAGAGAAGTTTAATGCTTATTGAGAGAAGTATAATGCTTCCAAGTATCTGATCTACAGTTTTCAGATAATAGTACATTTTTCTCTTAAACCAACTGCTATGATTCAATTTTATGTATTTTGATGATTTGAATTTTGAACTTAAATTGATTTATTTTGAGTCAGTGGTCTATTGGAAGCAACCTCTCTATTTCATATTTGAGGTAGTGGTATGGATTGTGTACATTTTACCCTCCCCAAATCCCACTGTGTGGGAATACACTGGGTTTGTTTTTGTTGTTGTTGTATCATTGTCCCTTAAGATTTACATCTAAACTTTATGAAAATTGTTCCGATGATACAACACATTATGATTAAGCGTATGGTTGTTCCTTAGAACTTGTACATTATCATGCATATGCTTCAAAGGAAACTGTGAGAACAGTTTTTGTTGTTCTCGATAGCTGGCAACAGCATGGAACTGGCCAGAAAATTAAAGAATATACTGCTCTAGTTATCTTATACACGAGCTGTATTTAAGCTTCACAAAGTGTATATTTATGCTAATGATTCGATTTGGTCTATGTTACTTACTTTAATTCTTAGCTGCCATCGGAACAATTTCAAGTATACTTATCGTTACCGATAAGGTCAATTCTAGTAAGTTTTGGTACCTCTGGGAAGTCATGATACCGTCTTTGTCAGTATGCTTAAAGTTTTGCATGTGAAGGTAAGTTATCCAGTCCTTCCATCATTCCTCTTTTGTAGAATAAACTCCCAGGAAGATACTTTCACTATGTGGATTGTTTACCCCAAAATCATGCTGCTTCTGTGGTCCTGTTATTTAATCTTTAATGCCTTTCATTAGTCGCAGATTAGGGCCTGTAGTATTGTCTTCCTTAGCAAAGAAACAAATAAACATAGATGATTAGTATTGGGCATTATTTGATAACGAATATGTCTGTCTATTACTTTGTTTAACTAATTGATTGATATAATCTTTGTATTGTAGACATATCCCAATCATGACAAGTTCATCAACAAAAAAATTGAAATATGTCTCTTGTGTGTGGAAATGATTGGGCTAGGGGAGATTGTGATAAATCATTTGAAGATATCAATTTTTATAGTTTTTTTTAGAAAGAGAATGAACTTGAAGGACCATCCATCGAAAAGGATGTGCAAGTAACAGAAGCTTCTCAAATCAAGAAAAGTTGTAAAAGAAAACGTTCTTTTGAGGTGCAAGATGTCGTAGGTGATATATCAATAAAGTTTGCAGAAGTGGTAATGACAATCGGTAGAATGATTGATAGTCGTTTTGATGTGACAAAGTTGTATGAAGAAGTTATGGCAATAAAAGGTTATAATAAAGAGTTCCTCGGTGATGCTTTTGATTATTTGGTGCAAAGCGACACTTTAGGTAAGGCATTCATGGTCAAAAATTAAAATCTTCGTAAGGTGTGGTTGGAACAATTCAAGCAACAACAATAGTGACACCTATTGGTTAGTTTAGCTTCATAGGATTAGGAAGCAATTATTATTCGCATGCTTTTGTTTTTGATAATGTATTGTGTATTTGCTCCCAAACTTCTCTCTTTTCTTTTATTTTTGATAATGTATTGTGTATTTGCTTCCAAACTTCTCTCTTTTGTGCATTTGTGGGAATTGATTAGGAAGCTTGAATTATGTAAGTAATAGTTGCTTAAATTTTAGCATCTTGTAATATTTTGATGCTCGATATTGATATTATTTGTTATGCTTAAAATAGTTCCGATAGAATGTTGAGTTGCTTGATATGTTAGTTAATTGTTTAATGGTATTTTTCAAAAAATATTTTTTCCTCTCACCAATCAAACAACTAAAAATATTTTTAAGAAAAATATTTTTCATTCACTAACCAAACACCATAAAATATTTTTTGAAAATATTTTCCACCTACCAACAAATATGAGGAAAAAAAGTACAAAATCAACTTATTTTCCATGAAAATATTTTTCATCATGCCAAACACACCCTACATCTACACTAATTTTAATTCTAAAAAATATAAAAGGAAAATTAAATTACTTCACGTAATAAAATTAAATAGTTGTTTAAAAAATATTTTAAGAGACTCACATATTTTAGGAAGTCTAGTAGAAAGATAAATATTAATTAATTCTTCCACCGCATTTTTTAGAGTCCCATATATTTTAGAAAGTCTAGTTAATATAATAAAAAATAATTAAATAATAAATTTTAAAAAATAGTGAAAAGATAGTTTTGTCTAAAAAAGAATCTTTTAATGAATGGTAAAAAGTTTAAATAACTTTTCTAATGGTCTTCAAACTTTTAATATATTATAAATTATATATAGAGAGAGATATTTTATCTCTCTCTATATATAAATTGTTACACCTCTACGATAATATATTACTACATAAATTTTTAAGAGGCAATATGACACACGCCACTTGATTTTTTCGAGATGATAGTCTATTTTACTTTGTCATATTTGTTTTACACTCTCCTTATATAATACAATTTAATTAAGAAACAATTAGATCATACTTATCTCAATTAATACTACTTTTTCTCTTACTATATTGATTTCTCTCCCCATTTATCATGTAAAAATAAAGGTGAAAACAAATAATCAATTCTATTTTAGATAAACTATTTTAAATCAATAATAATTTTTAATAAAAACCATAAATCCATGAGAACTAAAACATACTAGAACGAGTAGTATGTTGGACAACAAGAAACTTGAGGTCTTTTTTGGTTAAAAAAAATAAAAACATGTGGTCACAGGTAACCCCTACCTCTTTAATATGTAGAGTTGTTAATACGGTCCAACTCAGTCCATCCAAGTTATTTCACACGGGTTTTAAAGTTTGACGAGTCAGGCAGGACTGACCGTCAACTTGACAGGCCAAAGAATAGCAAGCTCAACCCATCACACAGTGGGTTTCGAGTCTTCACGGGCCAATCTACTTTTCAAAATATATTATTTTTATAATTTTAATTTAAATTTAAAATGTTAATTACATAAATATTTACAATATAATATTACATGAA